>NC_088400.1:17415710-17458210 GCF_034236695.1 Oncorhynchus nerka | reverse complement strand
TGTTCTGCTATTATTCTGTTGTTCTGTTAATATTCTGTTATTATTCTGTTGTTCTGTTATTATTCTGTTATTATTCTGTTGTTCTGTTATTATTCTGTTGTTCTGCTATTATTCTGTTGTTCTGTTATTATTCTGTTATTATTCTGTTGTTCTGTTATTATTCTGTTATTATTCTGTTGTTCTGTTATTATTCTGTTGTTCTGTTATTATTCTGTTATTATTCTGTTGTTCTGTTATTATTCTGTTGTTCTGTTATTGTTCTGTTGTTCTGCTATTATTCTGTTGTTCTGTTATTATTCTGTTATTCTGCTATTATTCTGTTGTTCTGTTATTATTCTGTTGTTCTGTTATTATTCTGTTATTATTCTGTTGTTCTGTTATTATTCTGTTATTATTCTGTTATTATTCTGTTATTATTCTGTTGTTCTGTTATTATTCTGTTATTATTCTGTTCTGTTATTATTCTGTTGTTCTGTTATTATTCTGTTATTATTCTGTTGTTCTGTTATTATTCTGTTGTTCTGTTATTGTTCTGTTGTTCTGCTATTATTCTGTTGTTCTGTTATTATTCTGTTATTCTGCTATTATTCTGTTGTTCTGTTATTATTCTGTTGTTCTGTTATTATTCTGTTATTATTCTGTTGTTCTGTTATTATTCTGTTATTATTCTGTTGTTCTGTTATTATTCTGTTATTATTCTGTTGTTCTGTTATTATTCTGTTGTTCTGTTATTATTCTGTTATTATTCTGTTGTTCTGTTATTATTCTGTTGTTCTGCTATTATTCTGTTGTTCTGTTATTATTCTGTTGTTCTGTTATTCTTCTGTTGTTCTGTTATTGTTCTGTTATTATTCTGTTGTTCTGTTATTATTCTGTTGTTCTGTTATTGTTCTGTTATTATTCTGTTGTTCTGCTATTATTCTGTTGTTCTGTTATTATTCTGTTGTTCTGTTATTGTTCTGTTATTATTCTGTTGTTCTGCTATTATTCTGTTGTTCTGTTATTATTCTGTTGTTCTGTTATTCTTCTGTTGTTCTGTTATTATTCTGTTGTTCTGCTATTATTCTGTAAATGTTTTATGTATTTAGGCTGTGGTTACTATTGGGTTTCTACACACAAACACACACTTAATCTAGTGCACACTACTGACTCTAGTGTAACACACACCTTGTCCAGCTCAGTCTTTCTGGGCATCATGGGAGAAGTGGACTCTTCTGGTCCTTTTCCCTGACTCACTTTATGGACCACCTGAGAACACACACACACACACACACACACACACACACACACACACACACACACACACACACACACACACACACACACACACACACACACACACACACACACACACACACACACACACACACACATGGATGTGGAAAGGGAAAGGAAAGGAAAAGTGTGTGTGTGACAGGTGTGTGTGTGTGTGTGTGTGTGTGTGTGTTGTCCTCACCCTGAGCCACCTGTGTGCCTGCTCCCGGCTCTGCACAGCCAGGACCAGAGCCTCTCCACTGGGTGGAGAGAACCTCAGCTCATGTCTCTTCCTGCGTCCCTCTTTAGGGGCGTAGACAACAGTGCAAAGGGTCAGGGGCAGGTCAACATACGGGGACACGTCCTTAGAGCTCTTATAGCACTGGAGGAGAGAACACAGGGGTTAAGGATTGTGTGTGTGTGTGTCTGTGTGTGTGAGTGTGTGTGTGTGTGTGTGTGTGTGTATGTGTGTGTGTGTGTGTGTGTACCTGTAGCCTGTTGTCCCGTATGACAGTCAGTTGCTTGGCCCACTGTCCAAAGCGTTTCTTTCGCAGCAGAAAGGCACATATCCTACAGTCTCTGACAGGGAGCATGGAGCTCTCATCACTAGGCCAGTGGTGGGTCAGCCTGGACCCTGGTCCTGCTCCCCTTTCCTCTTCATCCTCCTCATACGACTCATAGGAACTACTCAGAGCATCAGAGTCATTGTCTGGGGAGAGGGAGAGACCAAGAAAATACAGTTAGACAGACCAATCAGAAGAAACTACAGACTGAGACCAATAAACCACAGTTAGACTGAGACCAATCAGAAGAAACTACAGTTGTCTGTGTTAAGGAATACAATTCTTAAAAATCTCTTTAGGAATGAAATGTTAACACACTTCTCTTTCGATTGTAGAAAAGACACACACACACACACACACACACACACACACAGACACACACACACACACACACACACACACACACACACACACACACACACACACACACACACACATACATACATACATACATACATACATACATACATACATCTGCACATGTTTACTACAAAGAACAAAACGTCAATGTCACCCTGGACACACAGACCAGAAGCTATGAATCTGGCCTTGTTGTGGTCCTGTAGGATATGTTTTCTACTACGTTTGACTCACA
Source organism: Oncorhynchus nerka (assembly GCF_034236695.1). Taxonomy (NCBI): domain Eukaryota; kingdom Metazoa; phylum Chordata; class Actinopteri; order Salmoniformes; family Salmonidae; genus Oncorhynchus; species Oncorhynchus nerka. Next base: position 17,455,798 of record NC_088400.1, on the reverse strand, counting down.
GGAGTTTTTGCGTTGTCGTCCGTTGATGCAGGTAGAAGGAGAGTTGTTGTCTGCATCCTCATAGTAACCATCCTCTATGGAGTTAGGAGGGCTGGAGCTCCCACGTGTGGTGATGTACTCTGGCTGCTTGCCAGGGCTGAGAGGTACTGCCTCTTCATAGTAAGCCTCAGGAGGGGGGGTGGTGGGCAGGGGCGGAGGGGTCTCTGAGGAGCGGGGGAGAGGAGTCTGGACTGCTCTATAGGATAGGTAAACACAGGTACTGCACTTATATGACATATTACATACCAATACACATGTAACCACACATGAAAAACAACCGTTTGTTTGCAATGTTTCTATGAATCACACACACACACGCATGAACGTACACACACACCACAAACACACACACTGTGCAAAGCTAGGTCACTTGTAAAATAAGTGTAGAATGGGACTAGACAGGAAACACTCCACCACACCTCAGAATGAGCTCTGAAAGCACTATGGGGGATCATCAACACAATGGGGGATCAACTAACACTATGGAGAATCAACTAACACTATGGGGGATCAACTAACACTATGGAGGATCATCAACACAATGGGGGATCAACTAACACTATGGAGGATCATCTAACACTATGGAGGATCATCTAACACTATGGAGGATCATCTAACACTATGGGGGATCAACTAACACTATGGAGGATCATCAACACAATGGGGGATCAACTAACACTATGGAGGATCATCAACACAATGGGGGATCAACTAAGTCGCTCTGGATAAGAGCGTCTGCTAAATGACTTAAATGTAAATGTAATGGGGGACCATCTAACACTATGGGGGATCATCAACACAATGGGGGATCATCAACACTATGGGGGATCAACTAACACTATGGGGGATCATCAACACAATGGGGGATCAACTAACACTATGGAGGATCATCAACACAATGGGGGATCAACTAACACTATGGGGGATCATCAACACAATGGGGGATCAACTAACACAATGGGGGATCAACTAACACTATGGGGGATCATCTAACACTATGGAGGATCATCAACACAATGGGGGATCAACTAACACTATGGAGGATCATCAACACAATGGGGGATCAACTAACACTATGGGGGATCATCAACACAATGGGGGATCAACTAACACAATGGGGGATCAACTAACACTATGGAGGATCATCAACACAATGGGGGATCAACTAACACTATGGAGGATCATCAACACAATGGGGGATCAACTAACACTATGGAGGATCATCAACACAATGGGGGACCATCTAACACTATGGGGGATCATCAACACAATGGGGGATCATCAACACTATGGGGGATCAACTAACACTATGGGGGATCATCAACACAATGGGGGATCATCAACACAATGGGGGATCATCAACACAATGGGGGATCAACTAACACTATGGAGGATCATCAACACAATGGGGGATCAACTAACACTATGGAGGATCATCAACACAATGGGGGATCAACTAACACTATGGGGGATCATCAACACAATGGGGGATCAACTAACACTATGGGGATCATCAACACAATGGGGATCATCAACACAATGGGGGATAACACAATGGGGGATCAACTAACACTATGGGGATCATCTAACACTATGGGGGATCAACTAACACTATGGAGGATCATCAACACAATGGGGGATCAACTAACACTATGGAGGATCATCAACACAATGGGGGATCAACTAACACTATGGAGGATCATCAACACAATGGGGGATCAACTAACACTATGGGGGACCATCTAACACTATGGGGGATCATCAACACAATGGGGGATCATCAACACTATGGGGGATCAACTAACACTATGGGGGATCATCAACACAATGGGGGATCATCAACACAATGGGGGATCATCAACACAATGGGGGATCAACTAACACTATGGAGGATCATCAACACAATGGGGGATCAACTAACACTATGGAGGATCATCAACACAATGGGGGATCAACTAACACTATGGGGGATCATCAACACAATGGGGGATCAACTAACACAATGGGGGATCAACTAACACTATGGAGGATCATCAACACAATGGGGGATCAACTAACACTATGGGGGACCATCTAACACTATGGGGGATCATCAACACAATGGGGGATCATCAACACTATGGGGGATCAACTAACACTATGGGGGATCATCAACACAATGGGGGATCATCAACACAATGGGGGATCATCAACACAATGGGGGATCAACTAACACATCAATGGAGGATCATCAACACAATGGGGGATCACACAATGGGGGATCAACTAACACAATGGGGGATCAACTAACACTATGGAGGATCATCAACACAATGGGGGATCAACTAACACTATGGAGGATCATCAACACAATGGGGGATCAACTAACACTATGGGGGATCATCAACACAATGGGGGATCAACTAACACAATGGGGGATCAACTAACACTATGGGGGATCATCTAACACTATGCGGGATCATCTAACACTATGGGGGATCATCAACACAATGGGGGATCATCAACACTATGGGGGATCAACTAACACTATGGGGGATCATCAACACAATGGGGGATCATCAACACAATGGGGGATCATCAACACAATGGGGGATCAACTAACACTATGGAGGATCATCAACACAATGGGGGATCAACTAACACAATGGGGGATCAACTAACACTATGGAGGATCATCAACACAATGGGGGATCAACTAACACTATGGAGGATCATCAACACAATGGGGGATCAACTAACACTATGGGGGATCATCAACACAATGGGGGATCAACTAACACAATGGGGGATCAACTAACACTATGGGGGATCATCTAACACTATGGGGGATCATCAACACAATGGGGGATCAACTAACACAATGGGGGATCAACTAACACTATGGGGATCATCTAACACTATGGGGATCATCAACACAATGGGGGATCAACACAATGGGGATCAACACTATGGGGGATCATCAACACAATGGGGGATCATCAACACAATGGGGGATCAACTAACACTATGGGGGATCATCAACACAATGGGGGATCATCTAACACTATGGGGGATCATCTAACACTATGGGGGATCAACTAACACAATGGGGGATCATCAACACAATGGGGGATCAACTAACACTATGGGGGATCATCTAACACTATGGGGGATCATCAACACAATGGGGGATCAACTAACACTATGGGGGATCAACTAACACAATGGGGGATCAACTAACACAATGGGGGATCATCAACACAATGGGGGATCAACTAACACTATGGGGGATCATCAACACAATGGGGGATCAACTAAGTCACTCTGGATAAGAGCGTCTGCTAAATGACTTAAATGTAAATGTAATGGGGGACCATCTAACACTATGGGGGATCATCAACACAATGGGGTATCATCAACACTATGGGGGATCAACTAACACTATGGGGGATCATCAACACAATGGGGGATCAACTAACACTATGGAGGATCATCAACACAATGGGGGATCAACTAACACTGTGGGGGATCATCAACACAATGGGGGATCAACTAACACAATGGGGGATCAACTAACACTATGGGGGATCATCTAACACTATGGGGGATCAACTAACACTATGGAGGATCATCAACACAATGGGGGATCAACTAACACTATGGAGGATCATCAACACAACGGGGGATCAACTAACACTATGGGGGACCATCAACACAATGGGGGATCATCAACACAATGGGGGATCATCAACACAATGGGGGATCAACTAACACTATGGAGGATCATCAACACAATGGGGGATCAACTAACACTATGGAAGATCATCAACACAATGGGGGATCAACTAACACAATGGGGGATCATCAACACAATGGGGGATCATCAACACAATGGGGGATCAACTAACACTATGGAGGATCATCAACACAATGGGGGATCAACTAACACTATGGAGGATCATCAACACAATGGGGGATCAACTAACACTATGGGGGATCATCAACACAATGGGGGATCAACTAACACAATGGGGGATCAACTAACACTATGGGGGATCATCTAACACTATGGGGGATCAACTAACACTATGGAGGATCATCAACACAATGGGGGATCAACTAACACTATGGAGGATCATCAACACAATGGGGGATCAACTAACACTATGGAGGATCATCAACACAATGGGGGATCAACTAACACTATGGGGGACCATCTAACACTATGGGGGATCATCAACACAATGGGGGATCATCAACACTATGGGGGATCAACTAACACTATGGGGGATCATCAACACAATGGGGGATCATCAACACAATGGGGGATCATCAACACAATGGGGGATCAACTAACACTATGGAGGATCATCAACACAATGGGGGATCAACTAACACAATGGGGGATCAACTAACACTATGGAGGATCATCAACACAATGGGGGATCAACTAACACTATGGAGGATCATCAACACAATGGGGGATCAACTAACACTATGGGGGATCATCAACACAATGGGGGATCAACTAACACAATGGGGGATCAACTAACACTATGGGGATCATCTAACACTATGGGGGATCATCAACACTATGGGGGATCAACTAACACAATGGGGGATCAACTAACACTATGGGGGATCATCTAACACTATGGGGGATCATCAACACAATGGGGGATCAACTAACACTATGGGGGATCATCAACACAATGGGGGATCATCAACACAATGGGGGATCAACTAACACTATGGGGATCATCAACACAATGGGGGATCATCTAACACTATGGGGGATCATCTAACACTATGGGGGATCAACTAACACAATGGGGGATCCTCAACACAATGGGGGATCAACTAACACTATGGGGGATCATCTAACACTATGGGGGATCATCAACACAATGGGGGATCAACTAACACTATGGGGGATCATCAACACAATGGGGGATCAACTAACACAATGGGGGATCATCAACACAATGGGGGATCAACTAACACTATGGGGGATCATCAACACAATGGGGGATCAACTAACACTATGGGGATCATCAACACAATGGGGATCAACTAACACTATGGGGGATCATCAACACAATGGGGGATCAATCTAACACTATGGGGGATCATCTAACACTATGGGGGATCATCAACACAATGGGGATCATCAACACAATGGGGGATCAACTAACACTATGGGGGATCATCAACACAATGGGGGGGGGATCTAACACTATGGAGGATCATCAACACAATGGGGGATCATCAACACTATGGAGGATCATCAACACAGTGGGGGATCATCTAACACTATGGGGGATCATCAACACAATGGGGGATCAACTAACACTATGGGGGATCATCAACACAATGGGGGATCAACTAACACTATGGGGGATCATCAACACAATGGGGGATCAACTAACACTACGGGGGATCATCTAACACTATGCGGGATCATCAACACAAAGGGGGATCAACTAACACTATGGAGGATCATCAACACTATGGGGGATCAACTAACACTATGGAGGATCATCAACACAATGGGGATCAACTAACACTATGGGGGATCATCAACACAATGGGGGATCAACTAACACTATGGGGATCATCTAATATGGGGGATCATCAACACAATGGGGGATCAACTAACACTATGGGGGATCATCTAACACTATGGGGGATCAACTAACACTATGGGGGATCATCAACACAATGGGGGATCAACTAACACTATGGAGGATCATCAACACAATGGGGGATCATCTAAACCTATGGAGGATCATCAACACAATGGGGGATCAACTAACACTATGGGGGATCATCAACACAATGGGGGATCATCAACACAATGGGGGATCAACTAACACTATGGGGGATCAACTGGGGGATCTCTAACATAAGAGGATCTAAATCTAAATGACAGAATGAGTTCAACTGGGAAAGCACTATGGGGATCATCAACACAATGGGGGATCAACTAACACTATGGGGGATCATCTAACACTATGGGGGATCAACTAACACTATGGAGGATCATCAACACAATGGGGGATCAACTAACACTATGGAGGATCATCAACACAATGGGGGATCAACTAACACTATGGGGGATCATCAACACAATGGGGGATCAACTAACACAATGGGGGATCAACTAACACTATGGGGGATCATCTAACACTATGGGGGATCATCAACACTATGGGGGATCAACTAACACAATGGGGGATCAACTAACACTATGGGGGATCATCTAACACTATGGGGGATCATCAACACAATGGGGGATCAACTAACACTATGGGGGATCATCAACACAATGGGGGATCATCAACACAATGGGGGATCAACTAACACTATGGGGGATCATCAACACAATGGGGGATCATCTAACACTATGGGGGATCATCTAACACTATGGGGGATCAACTAACACAATGGGGGATCATCAACACAATGGGGGATCAACTAACACTATGGGGGATCATCTAACACTATGGGGGATCATCAACACAATGGGGGATCAACTAACACTATGGGGGATCATCAACACAATGGGGGATCAACTAACACAATGGGGGATCATCAACACAATGGGGGATCAACTAACACTATGGGGGATCATCAACACAATGGGGGATCAACTAACCCTATGGGGGATCATCAACACAATGGGGGATCAACTAACACTATGGGGGATCATCAACACAATGGGGGATCAACTAACACTATGGGGGATCATCTAACACTATGGGGGATCATCAACACAATGGGGGATCATCAACACAATGGGGGATCAACTAACACTATGGGGGATCATCAACACTATGGGGGATCAACTAACACAATGGGGGATCATCAACACAATGGGGGATCAACTAACACTATGGAGGATCATCAACACAATGGGGGATCAACTAACACTATGGAGGATCATCAACACAGTGGGGGATCATCTAACACTATGGGGGATCATCAACACAATGGGGGATCAACTAACACTATGGGGGATCATCAACACAATGGGGGATCAACTAACACTATGGGGGATCATCAACACAATGGGGGATCAACTAACACTACGGGGGATCATCTAACACTATGCGGGATCATCAACACAAAGGGGGATCAACTAACACTATGGAGGATCATCAACACTATGGGGGATCAACTAACACTATGGAGGATCATCAACACAATTGGGGATCAACTAACACTATGGGGGATCATCAACACAATGGGGGATCAACTAACACTATGGGGGATCATCTAACACTATGGGGGATCATCAACACAATGGGGGATCAACTAACACTATGGGGGATCACTATGGGGGATAACAACATGGGGGATCATCTAACACTATGGGGGATCAACTAACACTATGGGGGATCATCAACACAATGGGGGATCAACTAACACTATGGAGGATCATCAACACAATGGGGGTCATCTAACACTATGGAGGATCATCAACACAATGGGGGATCAACTAACACTATGGGGGATCATCAACACAATGGGGGATCAACTAACACAATGGGGGATCAACTAACACTATGGGGGATCAACTAAGTCGCTCTGGATAAGAGCGTCTGCTAAATGACTAAATGACAGAATGAGCTCTGAAAGCACTATGGGGGATCATCAACACAATGGGGGATCAACTAACACTATGGGGGATCATCTAACACTATGGGGGATCAACTAACACTATGGAGGATCATCAACACAATGGGGGATCAACTAACACTATGGAGGATCATCAACACAATGGGGGATCATCTAACACTATGGAGGATCATCAACACTATGGGGGACCAATCTGTCCGCCCCCCCCCTCTCTCTCTCTCCCCCGGTCCCTCTCGCTCTATCTTTCTCTCCCTTGGTCCAAGCCCCCCCCCTCTCTCTCTCTCTCGGTCCCTCTCGCTCTATCTTTCTCTCCCTTTGTCCAACCCCCCGTCCCTCTCTCTCTCCCCCTCTCTCTCTCTCTCGCTCTTTCTTTCTCTCCCTTGGTCCAACCCCCCCTCTCTCTCACTTTCTCTCCCTTGGTCCAACCCCCCGTCCCACTCTCTCCCCCTCTCTCTCTCGATCGCTCTATCTTTCTATCCCTTGGTCCAACCCCCCTCTCTCTCTCTCTCCCTTGGTCCAACCCCCCCTCTCTCTCCCTCTCTCTCTCCCTTGGTCCACCCCCCCCCCTCTCTCTCCTTGGTCCAACCCCCCCTCTCTCTCTCCCTCTCCCCTCCTCCTTCTCTCTCACTGACTGGTAATAGTTCAGTGGGGAGCTGTAGCAGGTCTCAGAGGAGACTGACGTACGGACACTGACTGACAGATAGAGGGACTTGTTATAACTGCCCTGCAGCTGCAGAGAAAGAGAGGGAAAGAGAGAGGGTGAGAAAGAAAACAAGAGAGAGCGAGAGAGAGAGACAGCACTACACTCCAGAACCATCTGTCTTGTCTGTCCTGTTCAAATCTTTCTTACAGCCATACCTCTCTGTCATCCTCCCTTACTGCCATACCTCTCTGTCATCCACCCATACCGCCATATCTCTCTATCATCCTCCCTTACAGCTATACCTCTCTGTCATCCTCCCTTACAGCTATACCTCTCTGTCATCCTCCCTTACAGCTATACCTCTCTGTCGTCCTCCCTTACAGCTATACCTCTCTGTCGTCCTCCCTTACAGCCATACCTCTCTGTCATCCTCCCTTACAGCCATACCTCTCTGTCATCCTCCCTTACAGCCATACCTCTCTGTCATCCTCCCTTACAGCTATACCTCTCTGTCATCCTCCCTTACAGCCATACCTCTCTGTCGTCCTCCCTTATAGCTATACCTCTCTGTCGTCCTCCCTTACAGCCATACCTCTCTGTCATCCTCCCTTACAGCTATACCTCTCTGTTGTCCTCCCTTACAGCTATACCTCTCTGTCATCCTCCCTTACAGCCATACCTCTCTGTCGTCCTCCCTTACAGCTATACCTCTCTGTCGTCCTCCCTTACAGCTATACCTCTCTGTCGTCCTCCCTTACAGCCACACTTCTCTGTCATCTCCCTTACTGCCATACCTCTCTGTCGTCCTCCCTTACAGCCATACCTCTCTGTCGTCCTCCCTTACAGCCATACCTCTCTGTCGTCCTCCCTTACAGCCACACTTCTCTGTCATCTCCCTTACTGCCATACCTCTCTGTCGTCCTCCCTTACAGCCATACCTCTGTCACCCCCCACCCCTTTATGTACAGGGTGATATCACAGCTTATGCTCCACATGGGCCAGCTATGATTTAATTCCAGAGCGTCATTGTTGTTGAGGGGAACGATTCAATGGTTAGTAGGATTGATATACAGTACTTCAGATTCATAGACACACATAAAACACATGTATGGTTAGTAGGATTGATATACAGTACTTCAGATTCATAGACACACATAAAACACATGTATGGTTAGTAGGATTGATATACAGTACTTCAGATTCATAGACACACATAAAACACATGTATGGTTAGTAGGATTGATATACAGTACTTCAGATTCATAGACAGACATAAAACACATGTATGGTTAGTAGGATTGATATACAGTACTTCAGATTCATAGACACACATAAAAACACATGTATGGTTAGTAGGATTGATATACAGTACTTCAGATGCATAGACACACATAAAACACATGTATGAACACACAGGAACAGTAAATGTGTGTAATGTGTAGCTCACCTGTTTTGAGGGTATTGTGTCAGTGTGTGTGTCAGTGTGTGTGTCAGTGTGTGTCTCTGTGTGTGTGTCCTGCTTCTCGTTCCTGTCCTCTGTCATGTCTTTCAGCTCCCCCAGGTCACAGTCTGGACAGAGGTAGAAGACAGTTAAAGGGAAAGTTCAGCTCCCCCAGGTCACAGTTTGGACAGAGGTAGAAGACAGTTAAAGGGAAAGTTCAGGATTTTACAACTTGAAGTTAGGCGGTTGCTCACCCTGAAAATGGGCCAGGAGAAACGGTTGTAAAATCTTTAACTTCTCCTTTATTGATGCCCTGGTTGTTCAAATAAAGTTAGTATCGCTCCGAGAACCAAACTCACCAAAGGTCTCGAAGAGGGATTCCACAAAGCTGGTGCCGTGTCTGTAGACTGACGTGTTCATGGACAAGTAGTCTGGTCCTGTCACTGAGACAAAACATGCTGTTTAAACACACTTTTAGAAAGATATTATATTGTTTGATTTCACTTTATCTGTGATGTCTCTGTTCCTATCTGTCTATCTCTGTCTATGTCAGACCTGGGTTCAATTACTATTTGAAATCATTTTGACTTGCCTAATTAGATGAAGGTTAAATAAAAAATTAAGTAAAATAATAAAATAAATTCAAGCATCTGTGCTTGAATGAGTTTGCCTGTACAAACCCCCTTCCATCTGGCACTCTGGCAGACTAAAGCAAAAGCTTAAAAGTATTTGAACAATTTCAAATAGAATTTGAATCCAGGTCTGGTCTATACCTCTGTTTCCCTCCAACCTGTGGGCTGTAGCTGTCTGTCTGTAGTCTCCTACCTGTGGGCTGTAGCTGTCTGTAGTCTCCTACCTGTGGGCTGTAGCTGTCTGTCTGTAGTCTCCTACCTGTGGGCTGTAGCTGTCTGTCTGTAGTCCCCTACCTGTGGGCTGTAGCTGTCTGTCTGTAGTCTCCTACCTGTGGCTGTAGCTGTCTGTATCTAGTCTCCTACCTGTGGCTGTAGCTGTCTGTCTGTAGTCTCCTAACTGTTGCTGTAGCTGTCTGTCTGTAGTCTCCTACCTGTGGCTGTAGCTGTCTGTCTGTAGTCTCCTACCTGTGGGCTGTAGCTGTCTGTAGTCTCCTACCTGTGGCTGTAGCTGTATGTCTGTAGTCTCCTACCTGTGGGCTGTAGCTGTCTGTAGTCTCCTACCTGTTGCTGTAGCTGTCTGTCTGTAGTCTCCTACCTGTGGGCTGTAGCTGTCTGTATGTAGTCTCCTACCTGTGGGCTGTAGCTGTCTGTAGTCTCCTACCTGTTGCTGTAGCTGTCTGTCTGTAGTCTCCTACCTGTGGCTGTAGCTGTCTGTCTGTAGTCTCCTACCTGTTGCTGTAGCTGTCTGTCTGTAGTCTCCTACCTGTGGCTGTAGCTGTCTGTCTGTAGTCCCCTACCTGTGGCTGTAGCTGTCTGTCTGTAGTCTCCTACCTGTGGGCTGTAGCTGTCTGTAGTCTCCTACCTGTTGCTGTAGCTGTCTGTCTCTAGTCTCCTACCTGTGGGTTGTAGCTGTCTGTCTGTAGTCTCCTACCTGTGGGCTGTAGCTGTCTGTATGTAGTCTCCTACCTGTGGCTGTAGCTGTCTGTACGTAGTCTCCTACCTGTGGCTGTAGCTGTCTGTCAGTAGTCTCCTACCTGTGGGCTGTAGCTGTCTGTCTGTAGTCTCCTACATGTGGGCTGTAGCTGTCTGTAGTCTCCTACCTGTTGCTGTAGCTGTCTGTCTGTAGTCTCCTACCTGTGGGCTGTAGCTGTCTGTCTGTAGTCTCCTACCTGTGGGCTGTAGCTGTCTGTCTGTAGTCTCCTACCTGTGGGCTGTAGCTGTCTGTCTGTAGTCTCCTACCTGTGGGCTGTAGCTGTCTGTAGTCTCCTACCTGTTGCTGTAGCTGTCTGTCTGTAGTCTCCTACCTGTGGGCTGTAGCTGTCTGTCTGTAGTCTCCTACCTGTGGCTGTAGCTGTCTGTCTGTAGTCTCCTACCTGTTGCTGTAGCTGTCTGTCTGTAGTCTCCTACCTGTGGCTGTAGCTGTCTGTCTGTAGTCCCCTACCTGTGGCTGTAGCTGTCTGTAGTCTCCTACCTGTGGGCTGTAGCTGTCTGTCTGTAGTCTCCTACCTGTGGGCTGTAGCTGTCTGTCTGTAGTCCCCTACCTGTGGGCTGTAGCTGTCTGTCTGTAGTCTCCTACCTGTGGCTGTAGCTGTCTGTATCTAGTCTCCTACCTGTGGCTGTAGCTGTCTGTAGTCTCCTACATGTGGGCTGTAGCTGTCTGTAGTCTCCTACCTGTGGGCTGTAGCTGTCTGTCTGTAGTCTCCTACCTGTGGGCTGTAGCTGTCTGTCTGTAGTCCCCTACCTGTGGGCTGTAGCTGTCTGTCTGTAGTCTCCTACCTGTGGCTGTAGCTGTCTGTATCTAGTCTCCTACCTGTGGCTGTAGCTGTCTGTCTGTAGTCTCCTAACTGTTGCTGTAGCTGTCTGTCTGTAGTCTCCTACCTGTGGCTGTAGCTGTCTGTCTGTAGTCTCCTACCTGTGGGCTGTAGCTGTCTGTAGTCTCCTACCTGTGGCTGTAGCTGTCTGTCTGTAGTCTCCTACCTGTGGCTGTAGCTGTCTGTCTGTAGTCTCCTACCTGTGGGCTGTAGCTGTCTGTAGTCTCCTACCTGTTGCTGTAGCTGTCTGTAGTCTCCTACCTGTTGCTGTAGCTGTCTGTCTCTAGTCTCCTACCTGTGGGTTGTAGCTGTCTGTCTGTAGTCTCCTACCTGTGGGCTGTAGCTGTCTGTATGTAGTCTCCTACCTGTGGCTGTAGCTGTCTGTATGTAGTCTCCTACCTGTGGCTGTAGCTGTCTGTCAGTAGTCTCCTACCTGTGGGCTGTAGCTGTCTGTCTGTAGTCTCCTACATGTGGGCTGTAGCTGTCTGTAGTCTCCTACCTGTTGCTGTAGCTGTCTGTCTGTAGTCTCCTACCTGTGGGCTGTAGCTGTCTGTCTGTAGTCTCCTACCTGTGGGCTGTAGCTGTCTGTCTGTAGTCTCCTACCTGTGGGCTGTAGCTGTCTGTCTGTAGTCTCCTACCTGTGGGCTGTAGCTGTCTGTAGTCTCCTACCTGTTGCTGTAGCTGTCTGTCTGTAGTCTCCTACCTGTGGGCTGTAGCTGTCTGTATGTAGTCTCCTACCTGTGGGCTGTAGCTGTCTGTAGTCTCCTACCTGTTGCTGTAGCTGTCTGTCTGTAGTCTCCTACCTGTGGCTGTAGCTGTCTGTCTGTAGTCTCCTACCTGTTGCTGTAGCTGTCTGTCTGTAGTCTCCTACCTGTGGCTGTAGCTGTCTGTCTGTAGTCCCCTACCTGTGGCTGTAGCTGTCTGTAGTCTCCTACCTGTGGGCTGTAGCTGTCTGTCTGTAGTCTCCTACCTGTGGGCTGTAGCTGTCTGTCTGTAGTCCCCTACCTGTGGGCTGTAGCTGTCTGTCTGTAGTCTCCTACCTGTGGCTGTAGCTGTCTGTATCTAGTCTCCTACCTGTGGCTGTAGCTGTCTGTAGTCTCCTACATGTGGGCTGTAGCTGTCTGTAGTCTCCTACCTGTGGGCTGTAGCTGTCTGTCTGTAGTCTCCTACCTGTGGGCTGTAGCTGTCTGTCTGTAGTCCCCTACCTGTGGGCTGTAGCTGTCTGTCTGTAGTCTCCTACCTGTGGCTGTAGCTGTCTGTATCTAGTCTCCTACCTGTGGCTGTAGCTGTCTGTCTGTAGTCTCCTAACTGTTGCTGTAGCTGTCTGTCTGTAGTCTCCTACCTGTGGCTGTAGCTGTCTGTCTGTAGTCTCCTACCTGTGGGCTGTAGCTGTCTGTAGTCTCCTACCTGTGGCTGTAGCTGTCTGTCTGTAGTCTCCTACCTGTGGCTGTAGCTGTCTGTCTGTAGTCTCCTACCTGTGGGCTGTAGCTGTCTGTAGTCTCCTACCTGTTGCTGTAGCTGTCTGTCTGTAGTCTCCTACCTGTGGGCTGTAGCTGTCTGTATGTAGTCTCCTACCTGTGGGCTGTAGCTGTCTGTAGTCTCCTACCTGTTGCTGTAGCTGTCTGTCTGTAGTCTCCTACCTGTGGCTGTAGCTGTCTGTCTGTAGTCTCCTACCTGTTGCTGTAGCTGTCTGTCTGTAGTCTCCTACCTGTGGCTGTAGCTGTCTGTCTGTAGTCCCCTACCTGTGGCTGTAGCTGTCTGTCTGTAGTCTCCTACCTGTGGGCTGTAGCTGTCTGTAGTCTCCTACCTGTTGCTGTAGCTGTCTGTCTCTAGTCTCCTACCTGTGGGTTGTAGCTGTCTGTCTGTAGTCTCCTACCTGTGGGCTGTAGCTGTCTGTATGTAGTCTCCTACCTGTGGCTGTAGCTGTCTGTATGTAGTCTCCTACCTGTGGCTGTAGCTGTCTGTCAGTAGTCTCCTACCTGCTGGCTGTTGCTGTCTGTCTGTAGTCTCCTACCTGTGGGCTGTAGCTGTCTGTAGTCTCCTACCTGTTGCTGTAGCTGTCTGTCTGTAGTCTCCTACCTGTGGGCTGTAGCTGTCTGTCTGTAGTCTCCTACCTGTGGGCTGTAGCTGTCTGTCTGTAGTCCCCTACCTGTGGGCTGTAGCTGTCTGTCTGTAGTCTCCTACCTGTGGGCTGTAGCTGTCTGTCTGTAGTCCCCTACCTGTGGGCTGTAGCTGTCTGTCTGTAGTCTCCTACCTGTGGGCTGTAGCTGTCTGTCTGTAGTCTCCTACCTGTGGCATAAAGCTGTCTGTCTGTAGTCTCCTACCTGTGGCTGTAGCTGTCTGTCTGTAGTCTCCTACCTGTGGCTGTTGCTGTCTGTATGTAGTCTCCTACCTGTGGGCTGTAGCTGTCTGTCTGTAGTCTCCTACCTGTGGCTGTAGCTGTCTGTCTGTAGTCTACTACCTGTTGCTGTAGCTGTCTGTCTGTAGTCTCCTACCTGTGGCTGTAGCTGTCTGTCTGTAGTCCCCTACCTGTGGCTGTAGCTGTCTGTCTGTAGTCTCCTACCTGTGGGCTGTAGCTGTCTGTAGTCTCCTACCTGTTGCTGTAGTTGTCTGTCTCTAGTCTCCTACCTGTGGGTTGTAGCTGTCTGTCTGTAGTCTCCTACCTGTGGGCTGTAGCTGTCTGTAGTCTCCTACATGTGGGCTGTAGCTGTCTGTAGTCTCCTACCTGTGGGCTGTAGCTGTCTGTCTGTAGTCTCCTACCTGTGGGCTGTAGCTGTCTGTAGTCTCCTACCTGTGGCTGTAGCTGTCTGTCTGTAGTCTCCTACCTGTGGCTGTAGCTGTCTGTCTGTAGTCTCCTACCTGTGGGCTGTAGCTGTCTGTAGTCTCCTACCTGTTGCTGTAGCTGTCTGTCTGTAGTCTCCTACCTGTGGGCTGTAGCTGTCTGTATGTAGTCTCCTACCTGTGGGCTGTAGCTGTCTGTAGTCTCCTACCTGTTGCTGTAGCTGTCTGTCTGTAGTCTCCTACCTGTGGCTGTAGCTGTCTGTCTGTAGTCTCCTACCTGTGGCTGTAGCTGTCTGTCTGTAGTCCCCTACCTGTGGCTGTAGCTGTCTGTCTGTAGTCTCCTACCTGTGGGCTGTAGCTGTCTGTAGTCTCCTACCTGTTGCTGTAGCTGTCTGTCTCTAGTCTCCTACCTGTGGGTTGTAGCTGTCTGTCTGTAGTCTCCTACCTGTGGGCTGTAGCTGTCTGTATGTAGTCTCCTACCTGTGGCTGTAGCTGTCTGTATGTAGTCTCCTACCTGTGGCTGTAGCTGTCTGTCAGTAGTCTCCTACCTGTGGGCTGTAGCTGTCTGTCTGTAGTCTCCTACCTGTGGGCTGTAGCTGTCTGTAGTCTCCTACCTGTTGCTGTAGCTGTCTGTCTGTAGTCTCCTACCTGTGGGCTGTAGCTGTCTGTCTGTAGTCTCCTACCTGTGGGCTGTAGCTGTCTGTCTGTAGTCCCCTACCTGTGGGCTGTAGCTGTCTGTCTGTAGTCTCCTACCTGTGGGCTGTAGCTGTCTGTCTGTAGTCTCCTACCTGTGGCCTAAAGCTGTCTGTCTGTAGTCTCCTACCTGTGGCTGTAGCTGTCTGTCTGTAGTCTCCTACCTGTGGCTGTTGCTGTCTGTCTGTAGTCTCCTACCTGTGGGCTGTAGCTGTCTGTCTGTAGTCTCCTACCTGTGGCTGTAGCTGTCTGTATGTAGTCTCCTACCTGTGGGCTATAGCTGTCTGTCAGTAGTCTCCTACCTGTGGGCTGTAGCTGTCTGTCTGTAGTCTCCTACCTGTGGGCTGTAGCTGTCTGTAGTCTCCTACCTGTTGCTGTAGCTGTCTGTATGTAGTCTCCTACCTGTGGGCTGTAGCTGTCTGTCTATAGTCTCCTACCTGTGGGCTGTAGCTGTCTGTCTGTAGTCTCCTACCTGTGGGCTGTAGCTGTCTGTCTGTAGTCTCCTACCTGTGGGCTGTAGCTGTCTGTCTGTAGTCCCCTACCTGTGGGATGTAGCTGTCTGTCTGTAGTCTCCTACCTGTGGGCTGTAGCTGTCTGTCTGTAGTCCCCTACCTGTGGGCTGTAGCTGTCTGTCTGTAGTCTCCTACCTGTGGGCTGTAGCTGTCTGTCTGTAGTCTCCTACCTGTGGCCTAAAGCTGTCTGTCTGTAGTCTCCTACCTGTGGCTGTAGCTGTCTGTCTGTAGTCTCCTACCTGTGGCTGTAGCTGTCTGTCTGTAGTCTCCTACCTGTGGGCTGTAGCTGTCTGTCTGTAGTCTCCTACCTGTGGCTGTAGCTGTCTGTCTGTAGTCTCCTACCTGTGGCTGTAGCTGTCTGTCTGTAGTCTCCTACCTGTGGGCTGTAGCTGTCTGTATGTAGTATCCTACCTGTGGCTGTAGCTGTCTGTCAGTAGTCTCCTACCTGTGGGCTGTAGCTGTCTGTCTGTAGTCTCCTACCTGTGGGCTGTAGCTGTCTGTCTGTAGTCCCCTACCTGTGGGCTGTAGCTGTCTGTAGTCTCCTACCTGTGGCTGTAGCTGTCTGTCTGTAGTCTCCTACCTGTGGCTGTAGCTGTCTGTCTGTAGTCTCCTACCTGTGGGCTGTAGCTGTCTGTAGTCTCCTACCTGTTGCTGTAGCTGTCTGTCTGTAGTCTCCTACCTGTGGGCTGTAGCTGTCTGTATGTAGTCTCCTACCTGTGGGCTGTAGCTGTCTGTAGTCTCCTACCTGTTGCTGTAGCTGTCTGTCTGTAGTCTCCTACCTGTGGCTGTAGCTGTCTGTCTGTAGTCTCCTACCTGTTGCTGTAGCTGTCTGTCTGTAGTCTCCTACCTGTGGCTGTAGCTGTCTGTCTGTAGTCCCCTACCTGTGGCTGTAGCTGTCTGTCTGTAGTCTCCTACCTGTGGGCTGTAGCTGTCTGTAGTCTCCTACCTGTTGCTGTAGCTGTCTGTCTCTAGTCTCCTACCGGTGGGTTGTAGCTGTCTGTCTGTAGTCTCCTACCTTGGGCTGTAGCTGTCTGTATGTAGTCTCCTACCTGTGGCTGTAGCTGTCTGTATGTAGTCTCCTACCTGTGGCTGTAGCTGTCTGTCAGTAGTCTCCTACCTGTGGGCTGTAGCTGTCTGTCTGTAGTCTCCTACCTGTGGGCTGTAGCTGTCTGTAGTCTCCTACCTGTTGCTGTAGCTGTCTGTCTGTAGTCTCCTACCTGTGGGCTGTAGCTGTCTGTCTGTAGTCTCCTACCTGTGGGCTGTAGCTGTCTGTCTGTAGTCCCCTACCTGTGGGCTGTAGCTGTCTGTCTGTAGTCTCCTACCTGTGGGCTGTAGCTGTCTGTCTGTAGGCCCCTACCTGTGGCTGTAGCTGTCTGTATGTAGTCTCCTACCTGTGGCTGTAGCTGTCTGTCAGTAGTCTCCTACCTGTGGGCTGTAGCTGTCTGTCTGTAGTCTCCTACCTGTGGGCTGTAGCTGTCTGTAGTCTCCTACCTGTTGCTGTAGCTGTCTGTCTGTAGTCTCCTACCTGTGGGCTGTAGCTGTCTGTCTGTAGTCTCCTACCTGTGGGCTGTAGCTGTCTGTCTGTAGTCCCCTACCTGTGGGCTGTAGCTGTCTGTCTGTAGTCTCCTACCTGTGGGCTGTAGCTGTCTGTCTGTAGTCTCCTACCTGTGGCCTAAAGCTGTCTGTCTGTAGTCTCCTACCTGTGGCTGTAGCTGTCTGTCTGTAGTCTCCTACCTGTGGCTGTTGCTGTCTGTATGTAGTCTCCTACCGGTGGGCTGTAGCTGTCTGTCTGTAGTCTCCTACCTGTGGCTGTAGCTGTCTGTATGTAGTCTCCTACCTGTGGGCTATAGCTGTCTGTCAGTAGTCTCCTACCTGTGGGCTGTAGCTGTCTGTCTGTAGTCTCCTACCTGTGGGCTGTAGCTGTCTGTAGTCTCCTACCTGTTGCTGTAGCTGTCTGTATGTAGTCTCCTACCTGTGGGCTGTAGCTGTCTGTCTATAGTCTCCTACCTGTGGGCTGTAGCTGTCTGTCTGTAGTCTCCTACCTGTGGGCTGTAGCTGTCTGTCTGTAGTCTCCTACCTGTGGGCTGTAGCTGTCTGTCTGTAGTCCCCTACCTGTGGGATGTAGCTGTCTGTCTGTAGTCTCCTACCTGTGGGCTGTAGCTGTCTGTCTGTAGTCCCCTACCTGTGGGCTGTAGCTGTCTGTCTGTAGTCTCCTACCTGTGGGCTGTAGCTGTCTGTCTGTAGTCTCCTACCTGTGGCCTAAAGCTGTCTGTCTGTAGTCTCCTACCTGTGGCTGTAGCTGTCTGTCTGTAGTCTCCTACCTGTGGCTGTAGCTGTCTGTATGTAGTCTCCTACCTGTGGGCTGTAGCTGTCTGTCTGTAGTCTCCTACCTGTGGCTGTAGCTGTCTGTCTGTAGTCTCCTACCTGTGGCTGTAGCTGTCTGTCTGTAGTCTCCTACCTGTGGGCTGTAGCTGTCTGTATGTAGTCTCCTACCTGTGGCTGTAGCTGTCTGTCAGTAGTCTCCTACCTGTGGGCTGTAGCTGTCTGTCTGTAGTCTCCTACCTGTGGGCTGTAGCTGTCTGTCTGTAGTCCCCTACCTGTGGGCTGTAGCTGTCTGTAGTCTCCTACCTGTGGCTGTAGCTGTCTGTCTGTAGTCTCCTACCTGTGGCTGTAGCTGTCTGTCTGTAGTCTCCTACCTGTGGGCTGTAGCTGTCTGTAGTCTCCTACCTGTTGCTGTAGCTGTCTGTCTGTAGTCTCCTACCTGTGGGCTGTAGCTGTCTGTATGTAGTCTCCTACCTGTGGGCTGTAGCTGTCTGTAGTCTCCTACCTGTTGCTGTAGCTGTCTGTCTGTAGTCTCCTACCTGTGGCTGTAGCTGTCTGTCTGTAGTCTCCTACCTGTTGCTGTAGCTGTCTGTCTGTAGTCTCCTACCTGTGGCTGTAGCTGTCTGTCTGTAGTCCCCTACCTGTGGCTGTAGCTGTCTGTCTGTAGTCTCCTACCTGTGGGCTGTAGCTGTCTGTAGTCTCCTACCTGTTGCTGTAGCTGTCTGTCTCTAGTCTCCTACCGGTGGGTTGTAGCTGTCTGTCTGTAGTCTCCTACCTTTGGGCTGTAGCTGTCTGTATGTAGTCTCCTACCTGTGGCTGTAGCTGTCTGTATGTAGTCTCCTACCTGTGGCTGTAGCTGTCTGTCAGTAGTCTCCTACCTGTGGGCTGTAGCTGTCTGTCTGTAGTCTCCTACCTGTGGGCTGTAGCTGTCTGTAGTCTCCTACCTGTTGCTGTAGCTGTCTGTCTGTAGTCTCCTACCTGTGGGCTGTAGCTGTCTGTCTGTAGTCTCCTACCTGTGGGCTGTAGCTGTCTGTCTGTAGTCCCCTACCTGTGGGCTGTAGCTGTCTGTCTGTAGTCTCCTACCTGTGGGCTGTAGCTGTCTGTCTGTAGGCCCCTACCTGTGGGCTGTAGCTGTCTGTCTGTAGTCTCCTACCTGTGGGCTGTAGCTGTCTGTCTGTAGTCTCCTACCTGTGGCATAAAGCTGTCTGTCTGTAGTCTCCTACCTGTGGCTGTAGCTGTCTGTTGCTGTAGTCTCCTACCTGTGGGCTGTAGCTGTCTGTCTGTAGTCCCCTACCTGTGGGCTGTAGCTGTCTGTCTGTAGTCTCCTACCTGTGGGCTGTAGCTGTCTGTCTGTAGTCTCCTACCTGTGGCCTAAAGCTGTCTGTCTGTAGTCTCCTACCTGTGGCTGTAGCTGTCTGTCTGTAGTCTCCTACCTGTGGCTGTTGCTGTCTGTATGTAGTCTCCTACCTGTGGGCTGTAGCTGTCTGTCTGTAGTCTCCTACCTGTGGCTGTAGCTGTCTGTATGTAGTCTCCTACCTGTGGGCTATAGCTGTCTGTCAGTAGTCTCCTACCTGTGGGCTGTAGCTGTCTGTCTGTAGTCTCCTACCTGTGGGCTGTAGCTGTCTGTAGTCTCCTACCTGTTGCTGTAGCTGTCTGTATGTAGTCTCCTACCTGTGGGCTGTAGCTGTCTGTCTATAGTCTCCTACCTGTGGGCTGTAGCTGTCTGTCTGTAGTCTCCTACCTGTGGGCTGTAGCTGTCTGTCTGTAGTCTCCTACCTGTGGGCTGTAGCTGTCTGTCTGTAGTCCCCTACCTGTGGGATGTAGCTGTCTGTCTGTAGTCTCCTACCTCTGGGCTGTAGCTGTCTGTCTGTAGTCCCCTACCTGTGGGCTGTAGCTGTCTGTCTGTAGTCTCCTACCTGTGGGCTGTAGCTGTCTGTCTGTAGTCTCCTACCTGTGGCCTAAAGCTGTCTGTCTGTAGTCTCCTACCTGTGGCTGTAGCTGTCTGTATGTAGTCTCCTACCTGTGGCTGTAGCTGTCTGTCTGTTGCCTCCTACCTGTGGGCTGTAGCTGTCTGTCTGTAGTCTCCTACCTGTGGGCTGTAGCTGTCTGTCTGTGGTGTCCTACCTGTGGGCTGTAGCTGTCTGTCTGTAGTCTCCTACCTGTCGCTGTAGCTGTCTGTCTGTAGCCTCCTACCTGTGGGCTGTAGCTGTCTGTCTGTAGTCCCCTACCTGTGGGCTGTAGCTGTCTGTCTGTAGTCCCCTACCCGTGGGCTGTAGCTGTCTGTCTGTAGTCCCCTACCTGTGGCTGTAGCTGTCTGTCTGCAGTCCCCTACCTGTGGCTGTAGCTGTCTGTCTGTAGTCTCCTACCTGTGGGCTGTAGCTGTCTGTCTGTAGTCTCCTACCTGTGGCTGTAGCTGTCTGTCTGTAGTCCCCTACCTGTGGGCTGTAGCTGTCTGTCTGTAGTCTCCTACCTGTGGGCTGTAGCTGTCTGTCAGTAGTCTCCTACCTGTGGGCTGTAGCTGTCTGTCTGTAGTCTCCTATCTGTGGGCTGTAGCTGTCTGTCTGTAGCCTCCTACCTGTGGGCTGTAGCTGTCTGTCTGTAGTCTCCTACCCGTGGGCTGTAGCTGTCTGTCTGTAGCCTCCTACCTGTGGCTGTAGCTGTCTGTCTGTAGTCTCCTACCTGTGGCTATAGCTGTCTGTCTGTAGTCCCCTACCTGTGGGCTGTAGCTGTCTGTCAGTAGTCTCCTACCTGTGGGCTGTAGCTGTCTGTCTGTAGTCTCCTACCTGTGGGCTGTAGCTGTCTGTCTGTAGCCTCCTACCTGTGGGCTGTAGCTGTCTGTCTGTAGTCTCCTACCTGTGGCTGTAGCTGTATGTAGTCTCCTACCTGTGGGCTGTAGCTGTCTGTCAGTAGTCTCCTACCTGTGGCCTATAGCTGTCTGTCTGTAGTCTCCTACCTGTGGCTGTAGTTGTCTGTCTGTAGTCTCCTACCTGTGGCTATAGCTGTCTGTCTGTAGTCTCCTACCTGTGGCTGTAGCTGTCTGTCTGTAGTCTCCTACCTGTGGGCTGTAGCTGTCTGTCTGTAGTCCCCTACCTGTGGGCTGTAGCTGTCTGTCTGTAGTCTCCTACCTGTGGGCTGTAGCTGTCTGTAGTCTCCTACCTGTGGCTGTAGCTGTCTGTCTGTAGGCTCCTACCTGTGGGCTGTAGCTGTCTGTAGTCTCCTACCTGTGGGCTGTAGCTGTCTGTCTGTAGTCTCCTACCTGTGGGCTGTAGCTGTCTGTAGTCTCCTACCTGTGGGCTGTAGCTGTCTGTCTGTAGTCTCCTACCTGTGGGCTGTAGCTGTCTGTAGTCTCCTACCTGTGGGCTGTAGCTGTCTGTCTGTAGTCTCCTACCTGTGGGCTGTAGCTGTCTGTAGTCTCCTACCTGTGGGCTGTAGCTGTCTGTCTGTAGCCTCCTACCTGTGGGCTGTAGCTGTCTGTAGGCTCCTACCTGTGGGATGTAGCTGTCTGTCTGTAGTCTCCTACCTGTGGGCTGTAGCTGTCTGTCTGTAGTCTCCTACCTGTGGCTGTAGCTGTCTGTCTGTAGTCTCCTACCTGTGGGCTGTAGCTGTCTGTCTGTAGTCTCCTACCTGTGGCTATAGCTGTCTGTCTGTAGTCTCCTACCTGTGGCTGTAGCTGTCTGTCTGTAGTCTCCTACCTGTGGGCTGTAGCTGTCTGTCTGTAGTCCCCTACCTGTGGGCTGTAGCTGTCTGTCTGTAGTCTCCTACCTGTGGGCTGTAGCTGTCTGTAGTCTCCTACCTGTGGCTGTAGCTGTCTGTCTGTAGTCTCCTACCTGTGGCTGTAGCTGTCTGTATGTAGTCTCCTACCTGTGGCTGTAGCTGTCTGTCTGTAGTCTCCTACCTGTGGGCTGTAGCTGTCTGTAGTCTCCTACCTGTGGCTGTAGCTGTCTGTCTGTAGTCTCCTACCTGTGGCTGTAGCTGTCTGTATGTAGTCTCCTACCTGTGGCTGTAGCTGTCTGTAGTCTCCTACCTGTGGGCTGTAGTTGTCTGTCTGTAGTCTCCTACCTGTGGCTGTAGTTGTCTGTATGTAGTCTCCTACCTGTGGGATGTAGCTGTCTGTATTTAGTCTCCTACCTGTGGCTGTAGCTGTCTGTATGTAGTCTCCTACCTGTGGCTGTAGCTGTCTGTCTGTAGTCTCCTACCTGTGGCTGTAGCTGTATGTAGTCTCCTACCTGTGGGCTGTAGCTGTCTGTCTGTAGTCTCCTACCTGTGGGCTGTAGCTGTCTGTCAGTAGTCTCCTACCTGTGGCCTATAGCTGTCTGTCTGTAGTTTCCTACCTGTGTCTGTAGCTGTTTGTCTGTAGCCTCCTACCTGTGGCTATAGCTGCCTGTCAGTAGTCCCCTACCTGTGGGCTGTAGCTGTCTGTCTGTAGTCTCCTACCTGTGGCTGTAGGTGTCTGTCTGTAGTCTCCTACCTGTGGCTGTAGCTGTCTGTATGTAGTCTCCTACCTGTGGGCTGTAGCTGTATGTCTGTAGTCTCCTACCTGTGGCTGTAGCTGTCTGTCTGTAGTCTCCTACCTGTGGGCTGTAGCTGTCTGTCTGTAGTCTCCTACCTGTGGGCTGTAGTTGTTTCAGCAGGTTCCTAACAGAGGTCTTCTTCTCCTCAGTAGGAAAGCTCAGAGTCTCGTTGTCCAGCAGCTTCAGCAGAATGTTGAGCTCCGTCACCAGGACATCCATCGCTAAGGAAGGGGTTGAAGGTTAGAGGTCAGGGAGGGAGAGGACAGAGATCAATCGACCCAGACTAAACAACTTTCTGTTTCTGTCAACAAATATAGACACGTACGCATACCCATTCATCCCTCTCACTCTCTCTCTCTGGTCTATCTCTGTCTCCCCTCATCTCTGTCTTAGTCTCTCCCCCCATCTCTCTCTCTGGTCTATCTCTGTCTCCCCTCATCTCTGTCTTAGTCTCTCCCCCCCATCTCTCTGTCTCCCCTCATCTCTGTCTTAGTCTCTCCTCCCCATCTCTCTGTCTCCCTCATCTCTGTCTTAGTCTCTCCCCCATCTCTCTATCTCCCTCATCTCTGTCTTAGTCTCTCCCCCCATCTATCTGTCTCCCCTCATCTCTGTCTCCCTCATCTCTGTCTTAGTCTCCCCCCATCTCTCTGTCTCCCCTCATCTCTGTCTTAGTCTCTCCCCCCCATCTCTCTGTCTCCCTCATCTCTGTCTTAGTCTCCCCCATCTCTCTGTCTCTCCTCATCTCTGTCTTAGTCTCTCCCCCATCTCTCTGTCTCCCCTCATCTCTGTCTTAGTCTCTCCCCCATCTCTCTGTCTCCCCTCATCTCTGTCTTAGTCTCTCCCCCCATCTCTCTGTCTCCCCTCATCTCTCTCTTAGTCTCTCCCCCCATCTCTCTGTCTCCCTCATCTCTGTCTTAGTCTCTCCCCCCATCTCTCTGTCTCTCCTCATCTCTGTCTTAGTCTCTCCCCCCATCTCTCTGTCTCCCCTCATCTCTGTCTTAGTCTCTCCCCCATCTCTCTGTCTCCCCTCATCTCTCTCTTAGTCTCTCCGCCCCATCTCTGTCTCCCCTCATCTCTGTCTCCCTCATCTCTGTCTTAGTCTCTCCCCCATCTCTCTGTCTCCCCTCATCTCTGTCTCCCCTCATCTCTGTCTTAGTCTCTCCCCCCATCTCTCTGTCTCCCTCATCTCTGTCTCCCCTCATCTCTGTCTCCCCTCATCTCTGTCTTAGTCTCTCCCCCCATTTCTCTGTCACCCCTCATCTCTGTCTTAGTCTCTCCCCCCATCTCTCTGTCTCCCCTCATCTCTGTCTTAGTCTCTCCCCTCATCTCTGTCTCCCCTCATCTCTGTCTCCCCTCATCTCTGTCTTAGTCTCTCCCCCATCTCTCTGTCTCCCCTCATCTCTGTCTTAGTCTCCCCCCCATCTCTCTCTCTGGTCTATCTCTGTCTCCCCTCATCTCTGTCTTAGTCTCTCCCCCCATCTCTCTGTCTCCCTCATCTCTGTCTCCCTCATCTCTTTCTTAGTCTCTCCCCCCATCTCTGTCACCCCTCATCTCTGTCTTAGTCTCCCCCATCTCTCTGTCTCCCTCATCTCTGTCTTAGTCTCTCCCCTCATCTCTGTCTCCCTCATCTCTGTCTCCCTCATCTCTGTCTTAGTCTCTCCCCCATCTCTCTGTCTCCCCTCATCTCTGTCTTAGTCTCACCCCTCATCTCTGTCTCCCCTCATCTCTGTCTTAGTCTCTCCCCCCATCTCTCTGTCTCCCTCATCTCTGTCTTAGTCTCTCCCCCTCATCTCTGTCTCCCCTCATCTCTGTCTCCCCTCATCTCTGTCTTAGTCTCTCCCCCATCTCTCTGTCTCCCCTCATCTCTGTCTTAGTCTCTCCCCCATCTCTCTCTCTGGTCTATCTCTGTCTCCCCTCATCTCTGTCTTAGTCTCTCCCCCCATCTCTCTGTCTCCCCTCATCTCTGTCTCCCCTCATCTCTTTCTTAGTCTCTCCCCCCATCTCTCTGTCACCCCTCATCTCTGTCTTAGTCTCTCCCCCCATCTCTCTGTCTCCCCTCATCTCTGTCTTAGTCTCTCCCCCTCATCTCTGTCTCCCCTCATCTCTGTCTCCCCTCATCTCTGTCTTAGTCTCTCCCCCATCTCTCTGTCTCCCCTCATCTCTGTCTTAGTCTCACCCCCTCATCTCTGTCTCCCCTCATCTCTGTCTTAGTCTCTCCCCCATCTCTCTGTCTCCCTCATCTCTGTCTTAGTCTCTCCCCCCATCTCTCTGTCTCCCCTCATCTCTGTCTTAGTCTCTCCCCCCATCTCTCTGTCTCCCCTCATCTCTGTCTCCCCTCATCTCTGTCTTTGCCCCCCCCCCCATCTCTCTGTCTCTCTCAGGGGTTGGGGAAACCCAGTACTGCACTTACATACATCCAATACGTAGATACATAACATCGTGGTGTTTATGAAGTCAGCTTTTTAGGAGTATATAATTCAGATGTTGGTGTGCGAGGTGGGACTAGGCCGCTCCCTGTTTTCAGAACCCTAAGCTCTGCAAGCAGGTTTATGCTCCTGAGAGCAGGTCTGTGAACTGTGTGTGTGGGTGCGTATTTGTGTGTTTGTGTGTGTATGTGTGCATGTGTGTCGGTGTGTGTGTGTCTGTGTGATCGTGAATCATATGGAGCCTGAACCGACAGACACAGTGACCTAGACTAACCATGAGCTCAATTTACAGCCCTACCCCAGCTCCCTCTCTCTCTCTCTCTCTCTCTGGTCCATCTCTTTCTCCACTTCTCTCTCTCTCAATTCAATTTCAATTCAATTTCAATTTTCAATATAAGGGCTGTATTGGCATGGGAAGCATATGTTTACATTGCCAAAGTGAATTAAACAATAATAAAACATAACAGTAAACATGACACTCACAGAAGTACATTACACTCACAGAAGTACATTATACTCACAGAAGTACATTACACTCACAGAAGCACATTACACTCCCAGAAGTACATTACACTCACAGAAGTACATTACACTCACAGAAGTACATTACACTCACGGAAGTACATTACACTCACAGAAGTACATTACACTCCCAGAAGTACATTACACTCCCAGAAGTACATTACACTCCCAGAAGTACATTACACTCACAGAAGTACATTACACTCCCAGAAGTACATTACACTCACAGAAGTACATTACACTCCCAGAAGTACATTACACTCACAGAAGTACATTACACTCACATAAGTACATTACACTCACGGAAGTACATTACACTCCCAGAAGTACATTACACTCCCAGAAGTACATTGCACTCACAGAAGTACATTACACTCACAGAAGTACATTACACTCACGGAAGTACATTACACTCACAGAAGTACATTACACTCACAGAAGTACATTACACTCCCAGAAGTACATTACACTCACAGAAGTACATTACACTCACAGAAGTACATTACACTCCCAGAAGTACATTACACTCACATAAGTACATTACACTCACGGAAGTACATTACACTCACAGAAGTACATTACACTCCCAGAAGTACATTACACTCACAGAAGTACATTACACTCACAGAAGTACATTACACTCCTAGAAGTACATTACACTCACAGAAGTACATTACACTCACAGAAGTACATTACACTCACAGAAGTACATTACACTCACATAAGTACATTACACTCCCGGAAGTACATTACACTCCCGGAAGTACATTACACTCCCAGAAGTACATTACACTCCCAGAAGTACATTACACTCCTAGAAGTACATTACACTCACAGAAGTACATTACACTCCCAGAAGTACATTACACTCACAGAAGTACATTACACTCACAGAAATACATTACACTCACAGAAGTACATTACACTCCCAGAAGTACATTACACTCACAGAAGTACATTACACTCACAGAAGTACATTACACTCACATAAGTACATTACACTCCCGGAAGTACATTACACTCCCGGAAGTACATTACACTCCCAGAAGTACATTACACTCCCAGAAGTACATTACACTCACATAAGTACATTACACTCCCGGAAGTACATTACACTCCCGGAAGTACATTACACTCCCAGAAGTACATTACACTCCCAGAAGTACATTACACTCCTAGAAGTACATTACACTCACGGAAGTACATTGCACTCACAGAAGTACATTACACTCACAGAAGTACATTACACTCACAGAAGTACATTACACTCCCAGAAGTACATTACACTCCCAGAAGTACATTACACTCCCAGAAGTACATTACACTCACATAAGTACATTACACTCCCGGAAGTACATTACACTCCCAGAAGTACATTACACTCCCAGAAGTACATTACACTCCTAGAAGTACATTACACTCACGGAAGTACATTGCACTCACAGAAGTACATTACACTCACAGAAGTACATTACACTCACGGAAGTACATTACACTCACAGAAGTACATTACACTCACAGAAGTACATTACACTCCCAGAAGTACATTACACTCACAGAAGTACATTACACTCACAGAAGTACATTTACACATTCACCAGAAGTACATTACACTCACAGAAGTACATTACACTCACAGAAGTACATTACACTCCCAGAAGTACATTACACTCACAGAAGTACATTACACTCACAGAAGTACATTACACTCCCAGAAGTACATTACACTACATTACACTCACATAAGTACATTACACTCACGGAAGTACATTACACTCACAGAAGTACATTACACTCCCAGAAGTACATTACACTCACAGAAGTACATTACACTCACAGAAGTACATTACACTCCTAGAAGTACATTACACTCACAGAAGTACATTACACTCACAGAAGTACATTACACTCCCAGAAGTACATTACACTCACAGAAGTACATTACACTCACAGAAGTACATTACACTCCCGGAAGTACATTACACTCCCGGAAGTACATTACACTCACAGAAGTACATTACACTCCCAGAAGTACATTACACTCACAGAAGTACATCACACTCACAGAAGTACATTACACTCCTAGAAGTACATTACACTCACAGAAGTACATTACACTCACAGAAGTACATTACACTCCCAGAAGTACATTACACTCACAGAAGTACATTACACTCACAGAAGTACATTACACTCACAGAAGTACATTACACTCACATAAGTACATTACACTCACGGAAGTACATTACACTCCCAGAAGTACATTACACTCCCAGAAGTACATTGCACTCACAGAAGTACATTACACTCACAGAAGTACATTACACTCACGGAAGTACATTACACTCACAGAAGTACATTACACTCACAGAAGTACATTACACTCCCAGAAGTACATTACACTCACAGAAGTACATTACACTCACAGAAGTACATTACACTCCCAGAAGTACATTACACTCACATAAGTACATTACACTCACGGAAGTACATTACACTCACAGAAGTACATTACACTCCCAGAAGTACATTACACTCACAGAAGTACATTACACTCACAGAAGTACATTACACTCCTAGAAGTACATTACACTCACAGAAGTACATTACACTCACAGAAGTACATTACACTCCCAGAAGTACATTACACTCACAGAAGTACATTACACTCACAGAAGTACATTACACTCACATAAGTACATTACACTCCCGGAAGTACATTACACTCCCGGAAGTACATTACACTCCCAGAAGTACATTACACTCCCAGAAGTACATTACACTCCTAGAAGTACATTACACTCACGGAAGTACATTGCACTCACAGAAGTACATTACACTCACAGAAGTACATTACACTCACGGAAGTACATTACACTCACAGAAGTACATTACACTCCCAGAAGTACATTACACTCCCAGAAGTACATTACACTCCCAGAAGTACATTACACTCACATAAGTACATTACACTCCCGGAAGTACATTACACTCCCGGAAGTACATTACACTCCCAGAAGTACATTACACTCCCAGAAGTACATTACACTCCTAGAAGTACATTACACTCACGGAAGTACATTGCACTCACAGAAGTACATTACACTCACAGAAGTACATTACACTCACGGAAGTACATTACACTCACAGAAGTACATTACACTCCCAGAAGTACATTACACTCACAGAAGTACATTACACTCACAGAAGTACATTACACTCCCAGAAGTACATTACACTCCCAGAAGTACATTACACTCCCAGAAGTACATTACACTCACAGAAGTACATTACACTCCCAGAAGTACATTACACTCACAGAAGTACATTACACTCACAGAAGTACATTACACTCCCAGAAGTACATTACACTCACATAAGTACATTACACTCACGGAAGTACATTACACTCACAGAAGTACATTACACTCACAGAAGTACATTACACTCCCAGAAGTACATTACACTCACAGAAGTACATTACACTCACAGAAGTACATTACACTCCCGGAAGTACATTACACTCCCGGAAGTACATTACACTCACAGAAGTACATTACACTCCCAGAAGTACATTACACTCACAGAAGTACATCACACTCACAGAAGTACATTACACTCCTAGAAGTACATTACACTCACAGAAGTACATTACACTCACAGAAGTACATTACACTCCCGGAAGTACATTACACTCACAGAAGTACATTACACTCACAGAAGTACATTACACTCACAGAAGTACATTACACTCACATAAGTACATTACACTCACGGAAGTACATTACACTCCCAGAAGTACATTACACTCCCAGAAGTACATTGCACTCACAGAAGTACATTACACTCACAGAAGTACATTACACTCACGGAAGTACATTACACTCACAGAAGTACATTACACTCACAGAAGTACATTACACTCCCAGAAGTACATTACACTCACAGAAGTACATTACACTCACAGAAGTACATTACACTCCCAGAAGTACATTACACTCACATAAGTACATTACACTCACGGAAGTACATTACACTCACAGAAGTACATTACACTCCCAGAAGTACATTACACTCACAGAAGTACATTACACTCACAGAAGTACATTACACTCCTAGAAGTACATTACACTCACAGAAGTACATTACACTCACAGAAGTACATTACACTCCCAGAAGTACATTACACTCACAGAAGTACATTACACTCACAGAAGTACATTACACTCACATAAGTACATTACACTCCCGGAAGTACATTACACTCCCGGAAGTACATTACACTCCCAGAAGTACATTACACTCCTAGAAGTACATTACACTCACGGAAGTACATTACACTCACAGAAGTACATTACACTCACAGAAGTACATTACACTCACAGAAGTACATTACACTCACAGAAATTCATTACACTCACAGAAGTACATTACACTCCCAGAAGTACATTACACTCACAGAAGTACATTACACTCACAGAAGTACATTACACTCACATAAGTACATTACACTCCCGGAAGTACATTACACTCCCGGAAGTACATTACACTCCCAGAAGTACATTACACTCCCAGAAGTACATTACACTCACGGAAGTACATTACACTCCCAGAAGTACATTACACTCACAGAAGTACATTACACTCACAGAAGTACATTACACTCACATAAGTACATTACACTCACAGAAATACATTACACTCACAGAAGTACATTACACTCCCAGAAGTACATTACACTCACAGAAGTACATTACACTCACAGAAGTACATTACATTCACAGAAGTTCCAAAAGAATAAAGACATTTCATATGATGTGTATATACAGTGTTGTAATGATTTGCAAATAGTTACAGTACAAAAGGGAAAATAAATAAACATAAATATGGGTTGTATTGACAATGGTGTTTGTTCTTCACTGGTTGACCTTTTCTTGTGACAACAGGTCACACATTTTTCTATGATGGCACATGATGGTGCTATGATGGCACACTGTGGTATTTCACCCAGTAGATATGGGAGTTTATTCAAATTGGGTTTAGGGCCAAATACCATTCTAGTTTGCTCTGTTTTTTTGTTAATTCTTTCCAATGTGTCAAGTAAGTATCTTTTTGTTTTCTCATGATTTGGTTGGGTCTAATTGTGCTGCTGTCTGGGGCTCTGTGGGGTGTGTTTGTGTTTGTGAACAGAGCCTCAGGACTAGCTAGCTTAGGGGATTCTTCTCCAGGTTTATCTCTCTGGTTTGGGAATCGCTTTCTTTTAGGTGGTTGTAGAATTTAACGTCTCTTTTCTGGATTTGGATTGATATTTTATGTTGTACACTGAGGATATTTCTGCAGAATCCTTCATGTAGAGTCTCAATTTGGTGTTTGTCCCATTTTGTGAATTCTTGGTTGGTGAGTGGACCCCAGAACCATAAAGGGCAATGGGTTCTCCCTCCCTCCCTCTCTCTCTCTCTCTCTCTCTCTCTCTCTCTCTCTCTCTCTCTCTCCCTCCCCCCTTCTCTCTCTCTCTCTCTCTCTCTCTCTCTCTCTCTCTCTCTCTCTCTCTCTCGCTCTCTCTCTGTCTCTCTCTCGCTCTCTCTCTCTCTCTGTCTCTCTCTCTCTGTCTCTCTCTCTCTCTCTCTCTCTCTCTCTCTCTCTCTCTCTCTCTCTCTCTCTCTCTCTCTCTCTCCTCTCTCTCTCTCTCTCTCTCTCTCTATGGGGTAGTGGAAACCCAGATGTCCATACAATGGCTGTGAGAAACAGTGGTCTAGGCCAAGACATCTCTCCCCCTCTCCTCACACACAGTGGAGTAAATAGGCGTGATGTGCCTGAACTGATTTGATATGCCAGCTACTCAGACAATGTGTGAGGATGTCCATGTTTCATTAAGATGGAAGAGAATCGGATTGGTAGAGAAGCAAGCTGTTACATATACACACACACACACACACGCATGCCCACACACACACGCATGCCCACACATACACGCATGCCCACACACACACGCATGCCCACACACACACGCATGCCCACACACACACGCATGCCCACACACACATGCATGCCCACACACACAAGCATGCCCACAAACACGCATGCCAACAGACGCATGCCTACACTCATACTCTCTGACCAGTTGTTCTCTGCAGATATATATGATAATTGCCTGGCAGTAGGTTGTTAAGTCCAGAGGAGGGCCCACATCAGAAAACCAGTCTTCAGTAAGGGAGCAACACTGTTCAGACACACAAAAGACACAAACACTCACACACACACGGCCGGTCAGTTTTCTCTGGTTTCTCATTGGTGATTATAAAATGGTTGGTTCAATCCCTGAATGCTGATTGGCTGACAGACCGTATGCCATGGGTGTGACTAAACATGTATTTTTACAGCTCTTATTACATTGGTAAACAGTTATAATAGCAATAAGGCACCTCAGGGGTTTGTGGTATATGACCAATATACCACGACTAAGTACTGTGTCCTAAGAACAGCCCTTAGCCGTGGTATATTGGCCATATACCACACATCCCCCGCCGTATTGCTTAGTTATATCATGATTACTCGCTCTGTGTCCCAAAATGCTAAATATCCTTTATGTAGTGCACTACTTCTGAACAGAGTCCTATGGGTTCTGGTAAAACATAGTGCACTACTTCTGAACAGAGTCCTTTGGGTCCTGGTAAAACATAGTGCACTACTTCTGACCAGAGTCCTATGGGTTCTGGTAAAACATAGTGCACTACTTCTGAACAGAGTCCTATGGGTTCTGGTAACACATAGTGCACTACTTCTGAACAGAGTCCTATGGGTTTTGGTAAAACATAGTGCACTACTTCTGACCAGAGTCCTATGGGTTCTGGTAAAACATAGTGCACTACTTGTGAACAGAGTCCTATGGGTTCTGGTAAAACATAGTGCACTACTTCTGAACAGAGACCTATGGATCCTGGGAAAACATAGTGCGCTACTTCTGAACAGAGTCCTATGGGTTCTGGTAAAACATAGTGCACTACTTCTGAACAGAGTCCTATGGGTTCTGGTAAAACATAGTGCACTACTTCTGAACAGAGTCCTATGGGTCCTGGGAAAACATAGTGCACTACTTCTGAACAGAGTCCTATGGGTTCTGGTAAAACATAGTGTACTACTTCTGAACAGAGTCCTATGGGTTCTGGTAACACATAGTGCACTACTTCTGAACAGAGTCCTATGGGTTCTGGTAACACATAGTGCACTACTTCTGAACAGAGTCCTATGGGTTCTGGTAAAACATAGTGCACTACTTCTGAACAGAGTCCTATGGGTCCTGGTAAAACATAGTGCACTACTTCTGAACAGAGTCCTATGGGTTCTGGTAACACATAGTGCACTACTTCTGAACAGAGTCCTATGGGTTCTGGTAACACATAGTGCACTACTTCTGAACAGAGTCCTATGGGTCCTGGTAAAACATAGTGCACTACTTCTGAACAGAGTCCTATGGGTTCTGGTAACACATAGTGCACTATTTCTGAACAGAGTCCTATGGGTCCTGGTAAAACATAGTGCACTACTTCTGAACAGAGTCCTATGGGTCAGACCGTATGGGTATGACTAAACATGTATTTTTACTGCTCTTGTTACATTGGTGAACCTGGTCCGGGTATCCTGGAAGGATATGGCCTCATCCCGTCAGTAGAAGATTCCTGGTTGCTCTATAAAAGTGCTTTCCTTACCATCTTAAATAAGCCCCATTCACAAAATGGAGAACGGAGAGCAGATATAATCCTTGGTTCACCCCAGACTTGACTGCCCTTGACCAGTAAAAAAACATCCTGTGACGTTCTGCATTAGCATCGAATAGCCCCGGCGAAATGCAACTTTTCAAAGAAGTCAGGAACCAATATACTCAGTCAGTTAGGAAAGCAAGGACAAGCTTTTTCAAACAGAAATTTGCATCCTGTAAGCACTAATTCCAAAATGTTTTGGGACACTGTAAAGTCCATGGAGAATAAGAGTACTTCCTCCCAGCTGCCCACTGCTCTGAGGCTAGGAAACATTGTCACCACCAATACATCTAAGATAATTGATCATTT
Organism: Oncorhynchus nerka; assembly: GCF_034236695.1. Classification (NCBI taxonomy): domain Eukaryota; kingdom Metazoa; phylum Chordata; class Actinopteri; order Salmoniformes; family Salmonidae; genus Oncorhynchus; species Oncorhynchus nerka. Next base: position 17,421,779 of record NC_088400.1, on the reverse strand, counting down.
CAATAAGCATTTTTCTATTGGCTGGCCATGCTTTCCACCTGACTACCCCTACCCCTACCTCTACCCCGGGCAAACATCTCAGCACCCCCTGCAGCAACTTGCACAAGCCCCTCATTCTCCTTCACCCAAATCCAGACAGCTGATGTTCTGAAAGAGCGGCAAAAGAGCGACAAGACCCTGTCGTTCTCAACTAACATCAAGGCGGTGGCCCGTTCCTGTAGGTTCATGCTCTACAACATCCGCAGAGTACGACCCTGCCTCACACAGGAAGCGGCGCAGGTCCTAATCCAGGCACTTGTCATCTCCCGTCTGGATTACTGCAACTCGCTGTTGGCTGGGCTCTCTGCCTGTGCCATTAAACCCCTACAACTCATCCAGAACGCCGCAGCCCGTCTGGTGTTCAACCTTCCCAAGTTCTCTCACGTCACCCCGCTCCTCCGCTCTCTCCACTGGCTTCCAGTTGAAGCTCGCATCCGCTACAAGACCATGGTGCTTGCCTACGGAGCTGTGAGGGGAACGGCACCTCAGTACCTCCAGGCTCTGATCAGGCCCTACACCCAAACAAGGGCACTGCGTTCATCCACCTCTGGCCTGCTCGCCTCCCTACCACTGAGGAAGTACAGTTCCCGCTCAGCCCAGTCAAAACTGTTCGCTGCTCTGGCCCCCCAATGGTGGAACAAACTCCCTCACGACGCCAGGACAGCGGAGTCAATCACCACCTTCCGGAGACACCTGAAACCCCACCTCTTTAAGGAATACCTAGGATAGGATAAAGTAATCCTTCTCCCCCCCTTAAAAGACCTAGATGCACTATTGTAAAGTGGCTGTTCCACTGGATGTCATAAGGTGAAAGCACCGATTTGTAAGTCGCTCTGGATAAGAGCGTCTGCTAAATGACTTAAATGTAAAATGTAAATGTAAAATCTGGATCCCTACAAATCAGCTGGGCTAGACAATCTGGACCCTCTCTTTCTAAAATGACCTGCCGAAATTGTTGCAACCCCTATTACTGGCCTATTCAACCTCTCTTTCGTATCGTCTGAGATCCCCAAAGATTGGAAAGCTGCCGCGGTCATCCCCCTCTTCAAAGGGGAGATACTCTAGACCCAAACTGTTATAGACCTATATCCATCCTGCCCTGCCTTTCTAAAATCTTCAAAAGTCAAGTTAACAAACAGATCATTTTGAATCCCACCGTACCTTCTCCACTATGCAATCTGGTTTCCACGCTGGTCATGGGTACACCTCAGCCATGCTCAACGTCCTAAACAATATCATAACCGCCATCGATAAAAGACAGTACTGTGCAGCCATCTTCATCGACCTGGCCAAGGCTTTCGACTCAATCACTGTATTCTTATCGGCAGACTCAATAGCCTTGGCTTCTCAAATGGCTGCCTCGCCTGGTTCACAAATACTCCTCAGATAGAGTTCAATGTGTCAAATCGGAGGGCCTGTTGTCTGGACCTCTGGCAGTCTCTATGGGGGTGCCACAGGGTTCAATTCTAGGGCCGACTCTTTTCTCTGTATATATCAATGATGTCACACTTGCTGCTGGTGATTCTCTGATCCACCTCTACGCAGACGACACCATTCTGTATGCATCTGGCCTTTCTTTGGACACTGTGCTAACATACCTCCAAACGAGCGTCAATGCCAAACAACATTCCTTCCAAGGCCTCCAACTGCTTTTAAATGCCAGTAAAACTAAGTGCATGCTCTTTAACCGATTGCTGCCCGAAACCGTCCCGCCCGACTAGCATCACTACTCTGGACGGTTCTGACTTATGTGGACAACTATAAATACCTAGGTGTCTGGTTAGACTGTAAACTCTACTTCCAGACTCACATTAAGCATCTCCAATCCCAAATAAAATTTAGAATCGGCTTCCTATTTCGCAACAAAGCTTCCTTCACTCATGCTGCCAAACATACCCTTGTAAAACTGACTATCCTACCGATCCTTGACTTTGGCGATGTCATTTACAAAATAGCCTCCAACACTCTACTCAGCAAACTGGATGTAGTCTATCACAGTGCCATCCGTTTTGTCACCAAAGCCCCATATACTACCCACCACTACGACCTGTATGCTCTTGTTGGCTGGCCCTCACTACATATTTGTCGCCAAACCCACTGGCTCGAGGTCATCTATAACTCTTTGCTAGGTAAAGCCCCGCCTTATCTCAGCTCACTGGTCTCCATAGCAACATCCACCCGTAGCACGCACTCCAGCAGGTATATTGCACTGGTCATCCCCAAAGCCAACACTTCCTTTGGCCGTCTTACCTTCCAGTTCTCTGCTGCCAATGACTGGAATGAATTGCAAAAATCAATCTGGAGTCTTATATCTCCCTCTCTAACTTTAAGCATCAGCTGTCAGAGCAGCTTACCGATCAATGTACCTGTACACATCCAGTCTGTAAATAGCCCACCCAACTACCTCATCCCCATATTGTTACTTATCCTCTTGCACTTTTGCACCCCAGTATCTCTACTTGCACATCATCATCTGCACATCTATCACTCCAGTGTTATTGCTAAATTGCAATTATTTTGTCTCTATGGCCTATTTATTGCCTTACCTCCCTACTCTTCTACATTTGCACACACTGTACATAGATTTCTCTATTGTGTTATTGGCTGTATGTTTGTTTATGTGTAACTCTGTGTTGTTGTTTTTGTCCCACTGCTTTTCTTTATCTTGGCCAGGTCACAGTTGTAAATGAGAACTTGTTCTCAACTGGCCTACCTGGTTAAATAAAGGTGAAATCTAGCAAAGTCTATGGCTGTCTGGAGTGGTTCTCAATCAGAGGCAGGTGTGTATCGTTGTCTCTGATTGGGAACCATATTTAGGCAGCCATATTCTTTGAGTGTTTTGTGGGTGATTGTTCCTGTCTTTGTGTTTGCACCAGATAGGGCTGTTTCGGTTTTCACATTTCATTATTTTGTAGTTTCTTTATGTATAGTTTTTTCCTTCATTAAAATAGCATGAATCATCATCACGCTGCATTTTGGTCCGACTCTCCTTCACCACAAGAAAGCCGTTACAACCAGGGCACCTCAGTAGTGAAACAGATTTAGTTCCTGAACCAGGGCACCTCAGCAGTGAAACAGATTAAGTTCCTGAACCAGGGCATCTCAGCAGTGAAACCAATTGAGTTCCTGAACCAGGGCACCTCAGCAGTGAAACCAATTGAGTTCCTGAACCAGGGCATCTCAGCAGTGAAACAGATTGAGTTCCTGAACCAGGGCATCTCAGCAGTGAAACAGATTGGGTTCCTAAACCAGGGCACCTCAGCAGTGAAACAGATTAAGTTCCTGAACCAGGGGGACTCAGCAGTGAAACAGATTAAGTTCCTGAACCAGGGCATCTCAGCAGGTAAACAGATTTAGTTCCTGAACCAGGGGCCTCAGCAGTGAAACAGATTAAAGTTCCTGAACCAGGGCATCTCAGCAGTGAAACAGATTGAGTTCCTGAACCAGGGGGACTCAGCAGTGAAACAGATTAAGTTCCTGAACCAGGGCACCTCAGCAGTGAAACAGATTTAGTTCCTGAACCAGGGGCCTCAGCAGTGAAACAGATTAAGTTCCTGAACCAGGGCATCTCAGCAGTGAAACAGATTGAGTTCCTGAACCAGGGGGACTCAGCAGTGAAACAGATTAAGTTCCTGAACCAGGGCACCTCAGCAGTGAAACAGATTTAGTTCCTGAACCAGGGCATCTCAGCAGTGAAACAGATTGAGTTCCTGAACCAGGGCATCTCAGCAGTGAAACAGATTTAGTTCCTGAACCAGGGCATCTCAGCAGTGAAACAGATTGAGTTCCTGAACCAGTGGGCCTCAACAGTGAAACACAAAGACACTATTTGTTAATGATACACCTCCTACAAGATACACACACTTCCTCACTCACTCCTCACAGCTGCAGGGCACGCCCACCAGTGTGTGTGTTTATGTATAGTCACCGAAAAAGGATTTGTTGAAATGCAGTCTCCCACCAAACAAAGAGAATCCTGCCCCAGTCCATGACCTATAGCTGGCCCAGGCAGGAAACATGGACCAAGTGGGGAGATAATATGGTCCAACGAGCTAACTGTGAAAAATAGGGAGGGAAATAAAGAGAGTGATAACATTTAAAAATATATATATTTTCAGGGAAAGAGAGAGAGAGAGCAAGAGCGAGAGGGAGGTAGGGATTAAAGAGATAGAGGGAAAGAGATGGAGAGAGAGAGAGCCTGCCAAGTCAACCAACCGCTTGTCTTTTCTGGGACTCACCCTCGATAGAGGAAGGGAAGTGAACTAATTCAAGGAGGGCGAGGGGGAGAGAGGGAGAGGGGGGAGAGAGAGAGAGAGAGAGAGAGAGAGAGAGAGAGAGAGAGAGAGAGAGAGCGAGAGAGAGAGCGAGAGGGAGAGAGAGAGAGAGAGAGAGAGAGAGCGAGAGAGAGAGAGAGAGCGCGAGAGAGAGAGCGAGAGAGAGAGAGAGAGAGAGAGAGAGAGAGAGCGAGCGAGAGAGAGAGAGAGAGAGAGAGAGAGAGGGCAGCAGCATGCTGGACAATATTTCCCAAAGGCCTTGTCATCAATCTTGTCAAATAACAACACTGTTTGCCAGTATAAGGAAGACCAACGAAGGAAAAACCCTTAATAACAGCACTAGCCTGAGAAAAAAGTCAGAATAAACTGCAATGCCAAGCATGAAGAACACCTCCCTATTTGAATACTCAGTGACCTATGTTATTACTACCCCATTATCAATCACATAAACCAACCAGGATGATCTCTCCACTGCCAGTTGGAGCTTGGTGTGGACTGTCTATCTGTCTGTTTGTCTGGATAAGTGTAACCGGTGTGAAATGGCTCGTTGATCTTCCTGTCCAGGTTGGCGCCCTCCACAGGTTTGTGCCGTGGGGGAGATCTTTGTGGGCTATACTCTCTCTCTCTCTCTCTCTCTCTCTCTCTCTCTCTCTCTCTCTCTCTCTCACTCTCTAAGGATCTGAGCCCTAGGACCATGCCACTGGACTAACTGGCCTGATGACTCCTTTCTGTCTCCAGTCCACCTGGTCGTGATGCTGCTCCAGTTTCAACTGTTCTGCCTGCGGCTATGGAACCCTGTCCTGTTCACCGGACGTGCTACCTGTCCCAGACCTGCTGTTTTAAACTCTCTAGAATACTCTGAATGATCGGCTATGAAAAGCCAACTGACATTTACTCCTGAGGTGCTGACCTGTTGCACCCTCGACAACCACTGTGATTATTATTATCTGACCCTGCTGGTCATCTATGAACATTTGAACATCTTGGCCATGTTCTGTTATAATCTCCACCATCCACAGCCAGAAGAGGACTGGCCACCTCTCATAGCCTGGATTCTCTCTAGGTTTCTTTCTAAGTTCCGGCCTTTCTAGGGAGTTTTTCCTAGGTGCATTTCTTACTGTTTGGGGTTTTAGGCTGGGTTTCTGTTCAGCACTTTGTGGCATCAACTGATGTAAGAAGGGCTTTATAAATACATATGATTGATTGATAGTTAGCGGGTGCGAGCTAATAGCATTTCAATTGGTGACGTCACTCACTCGGTGACCTTGAAGTTATTGTTTGCCTTGCTCTGCAAGAGCCGTGGCTTTTGTGGAGCGATGGGTAATGATGCCTCGTGGGAGGCAGTTGTTGATGTGTGCAGAGGGTCCCTGGTTCGAGCCCAGGTAGGGGTGAGGAGAGGGACGGAAGCAACACTGTTACATAAGGATAGAACCAGCATCAACTCAATCTGTTTCCCACCAATCCAAAGGATCACAATCCCTTAAATTTAGTTGCACCTGTGTGTGTGTGTGTGTGTGTGTGTGTGTGTGTGTGTGTGTGTGTGTGTGTGTGTGTGTGTGTGCGTGCGTGTGCATACAGTATGTGTGTGTGTACCCACGCCAAGACAAACAGAGAGGGGAGAGAGGTGTCCATGCATTCCACCCCAGGGGGTGTGTGTGTGTGTGTGTGTGTGTGTGTGTGTGTGTGTGTGTGTGTGTGTGTGCGTGCGTGTGCATACAGTATGTGTGTGTGTACCCACGCCAAGACAAACAGGGAG
>NC_088400.1:17355710-17410710 GCF_034236695.1 Oncorhynchus nerka | reverse complement strand
ACGTGAGGTACTTACAGTTTACTACTGATCACAGTATTACACAGTTTACTAGTCTGATCACAGTGAGGTACTACTACAGTTTACTAGTCTGATCACAGTATTACACTACTACAGTTTACTAGTCTGATCACAGTGAGGTACTACTACAGTTTACTAGTCTGATCACAGTACTACTACAGTTTACTAGTCTGATCACAGTGAGGTACTACTACAGTTTACTAGTCTGATCACAGTATTACACTACTACAGTTTACTAGTCTGATCACAGTATTACACTACTACAGTTTACTAGTCTGATCACAGTGAGGTACTACTACAGTTTACTAGTCTGATCACAGTGAGGTACTACTACAGTTTACTAGTCTGATCACAGTGAGGTACTACTACAGTTTACTAGTCTGATCACAGTGAGGTACTACTACAGTTTACTAGTCTGATCACAGTATTACACTACTACAGTTTACTAGTCTGATCACAGTGAGGTACTACTACAGTTTACTAGTCTGATCACAGTGAGGTACTACTACAGTTTACTAGTCTGATCACAGTGAGGTACTACTACAGTTTACTAGTCTGATCACAGTATTACACTACTACAGTTTACTAGTCTGATCACAGTGAGGTACTACTACAGTTTACTAGTCTGATCACAGTGATTACTACTACAGTTTACTAGTCTGATCACAGTGAGGTACTACTACAGTTTACTAGTCTGATACTAGTCTGATCACAGTATTACACTACTACAGTTTACTAGTCTGATAACAGTGAGGTACTACTACAGTTTACTAGTCTGATCACAGTGAGGTACTACTACAGTTTACTAGTCTGATCACAGTGAGGTACTACTACAGTTTACAGATCACAGTATTTTACTACAGTCTGATCACAGTATTACACTACTACAGTTTACTAGTCTGATCACAGTGAGGTACTACTACTACAGTTTACTAGTCTGATCACAGTGAGGTACTACTACAGTTTACTAGTCTGATCACAGTATTACACTACTACAGTTTACTAGTCTGATCACAGTGAGGTACTACTACAGTTTACTAGTCTGATCTACAGTATCTGATCACTACTACTACAGTTTACTAGTCTGATCACAGTGAGGTACTACTACAGTTTACTAGTCTGATCACAGTGAGGTACTACTACAGTTTACTAGTCTGATCACAGTGAGGTACTACTACAGTTTACTAGTCTGATCACAGTCACAGTATCACAGTATTACACTACTACAGTTTACTAGTCTGATCACAGTATGAGGTACTACTACAGTTTACTAGTCTGATCACAGTGATTACTACTACAGTTTACTAGTCTGATCACAGTATTACACTACTACAGTTTACTTGTCTGATAACAGTGAGGTACTACTACAGTTTACTAGTCTGATCACAGTGATTACACTACTACAGTTTACTAGTCTGATCACAGTATTACACTACTACAGTTTACTAGTCTGATCACAGTGAGGTACTACTACAGTTTACTAGTCTGATCACAGTATTACACTACTACAGTTTACTAGTCTGATCACAGTGAGGTACTACTACAGTTTACTAGTCTGATCACAGTGAGGTACTACTACAGTTTACTAGTCTGATCACAGTGAGGTATTACAGTTTACTAGTCTGATACAGTTTACACTACTACAGTTTAGTCTGATAACTGTACTACTACAGTTTACTATCACAGTATTACTACTACAGTTTACTAGTCTGATCACAGTGAGGTACTACTACAGTTTACTAGTCTGATCACAGTGAGGTACTACTACAGTTTACTAGTCTGATCACAGTGAGGTACTACTACAGTTTACTAGTCTGATCACAGTGATTACTACTACAGTTTACTAGTCTGATCACAGTATTACACTACTACAGTTTACTAGATAACAGTGTACTCACAGTTTACTATGATACAGTGAGGTACTACTACAGTTTACTAGTCTGATCACAGTGAGGTACTACAGTTTACTAGTCTGATACAGTGAGGTACTACTACAGTTTACTAGTCTGATCACAGTGATTACTACTACAGTTTACTAGTCTGATCACAGTATTACACTACTACAGTTTACTAGTCTGATCACAGTGAGGTACTACTACAGTACAGTTTACTAGTCTGATCACAGTATTACACTACTACAGTTTACTAGTCTGATAACAGTGAGGTACTACTACAGTTTACTAGTCTGATCACAGTGATTACACTTACAGTTTACTAGTCTGATCACAGTTTACTACAGTTTACTAGTCTGATCACAGTGAGGTACTACTACAGTTTACTAGTCTGATCACCAGTGAGGTACTACTACAGTTTACTAGTCTGATCACAGTGAGGTACTACTACAGTTTACTAGTCTGATCACAGTGAGGTACTACTACAGTTTACTAGTCTGATCACAGTATTACTACTACAGTTTACTAGTCTGATCACAGTGAGGTACTACTACAGTTTACTAGTCTGATCTGAGTGAGGTACTACTACAGTTTACTAGTCTGATCACAGTATTACACTACTACAGTTTACTAGTCTGATCACAGTATTACACTACTACAGTTTACTAGTCTGATCACAGTGAGGTACTACTACAGTTTACTAGTCTGATCACAGTATTACACTACTACAGTTTACTAGTCTGATCACAGTATTACACTACTACAGTTTACTAGTCTGATCACAGTGAGGTACTACTACAGTTTACTAGTCTGATCACAGTATTACACTACTACAGTTTACTAGTCTGATCACAGTGAGGTACTACTACAGTTTACTAGTCTGATCACAGTGTTTACTAGTCTGTACTACTACTACAGTTTACTAGTCTGATCACAGTGAGGTACTACTACAGTTTACTAGTCTGATCACAGTATTACACTACTACAGTTTACTAGTCTGATCACAGTATTACTACTACAGTTTACTAGTCTGATCACAGTGAGGTACTACTACAGTTTACTAGTCTGATCACAGTTTACTAGTATTGAGGTACTACTACAGTTTACTAGTCTGATCACAGTATTACACTACTACAGTTTACTAGTCTGATCACAGTGTTTACTAGTCTGGTACAGTATTACACTACTACAGTTTACTCTGTCTGATCACCGTTTGAGGTACTACTACAGTTTACTAGTCTGATCACAGTATTACACTACTACAGTTTACTAGTCTGATCACAGTGAGGTACTACTACAGTTTACTAGTCTGATACAGTTTACTTACAGTTTACTAGTCTGATCACAGTGAGGTACTACTACAGTTTACTAGTCTGATCACAGTAGTACACTACTACAGTTTACTAGTCTGATCACAGTATTACACTACTACAGTTTACTAGTCTGATCACAGTGAGGTACTACTACAGTTTACTAGTCTGATCACAGTGATTACACTACTACAGTTTACTAGTCTGATCACTGTGAGGTACTACACAGTTTACTAGTCTGATCACAGTATTTTACTAGTCTGATCACAGTGAGGTACTACTACAGTTTACTAGTCTGATCACAGTATTACACTACTACAGTTTACTAGTCTGATCACAGTGAGGTACTACTACAGTTTACTAGTCTGATCACAGTGAGGTACTACTACAGTTTACTAGTCTGATCACAGTATTACACTACTACAGTTTACTAGTCTGATCACAGTGTACTACTACAGTTTACTAGTCTGATCACTACTACAGTTTACTAGTCTGATCACAGTATTACACTACTACAGTTTACTAGTCTGATCACAGTGAGGTACTACTACAGTTTACTAGTCTGATCACAGTGAGGTACTACTACAGTTTACTAGTCTGATCACAGTATTACTACTACAGTTTACTAGTCTGATCACAGTGAGGTACTACTACAGTTTACTAGTCTGATCACAGTGAGGTACACTACTACAGTTTACTAGTCTGATGTATTACACTACTACAGTTTACTAGTCTGATCACAGTGAGGTACTACTACAGTTTACTAGTCTGATCACAGTGAGGTACTACTACAGTTTACTAGTCTGATCACAGTATTACACTACTACAGTTTACTAGTCTGATCACAGTGAGGTACAGTTTACTAGTCTGATCACAGTATTACACTACTACAGTTTACTAGTCTGATCACAGTGAGGTACTACTACAGTTTACTAGTCTGACAGTGAGGTACTACTACAGTTTACTAGTCTGATCACAGTATTACACTACTACAGTTTACTAGTCTGATCACAGTGAGGTACTACTACAGTTTACTAGTCTGATCACAGTATTACACTACTACAGTTTACTAGTCTGATCACAGTGAGGTACTACTACAGTTTACTAGTCTGATCACAGTATTACACTACTACAGTTTACTAGTCTGATCACAGTGATTACACTACTACAGTTTACTAGTCTGATCACTAGTGAGGTACTACTACAGTTTACTAGTCTGATCACAGTATTACACTACTACAGTTTACTAGTCTGATCACAGTGAGGTACTACTACAGTTTACTAGTCTGATCACAGTATTACACTACTACAGTTTACTAGTCTGATCACAGTGAGGTACTACTACAGTTTACTAGTCTGATCACAGTGATACACTACTACAGTTTACTAGTCTGATCACAGTATTACACTACTACAGTTTACTAGTCTGATCACAGTGAGGTACTACTACAGTTTACTAGTCTGATCACAGTATTACACTACTACAGTTTACTAGTCTGATCACAGTGAGGTAGTTTACTGATACTACTACTACAGTTTACTAGTCTGATCACAGTATTACACTACTACAGTTTACTAGTCTGATCACAGTGAGGTACTACTACAGTTTACTAGTCTGATCACAGTATTACACTACTACAGTTTACTAGTCTGATCATCACAGTGAGGTACTACTACAGTTTACTAGTCTGATCACAGTATTACACTACTACAGTTTACTAGTCTGATCACAGTCAGTTTACTAGTCTGATCACAGTATTACTACTACAGTTTACTAGTCTGATCACAGTATTACACTACTACAGTTTACTAGTCTGATCACAGTGAGTTACACTACTACAGTTTACTAGTCTGATCACAGTGAGGTACTACTACAGTTTACTAGTCTGATCACAGTTACTACTACAGTTTACTAGTCTGATAACAGTGATTACTACAGTTTACTAGTCTGATCACAGTTTACTAGTCTGATAACAGTGAGGTACTACTACAGTTTACTAGTCTGATCACAGTATTACACTACTACAGTTTACTAGTCTGATCACAGTGAGGTACTACTACAGTTTACTAGTCTGATCACAGTGAGGTACTACTACAGTTTACTAGTCTGATCACAGTATTACACTACTACAGTTTACTAGTCTGATCACAGTGAGGTACTACTACAGTTTACTAGTCTGATCACAGTGAGGTACTACTACAGTTTACTAGTCTGATCACAGTATTACACTACTACAGTTTACTAGTCTGATCACAGTGAGGTACTACTACAGTTTACTAGTCTGATCACAGTGAGGTACTACTACAGTTTACTACTGATCACAGTACACTTACAGTATTACACTACTACAGTTTACTAGTCTGATCACAGTATTACTACTACAGTTTACTAGTCTGATCACAGTATTACACTACTACAGTTTACTAGTCTGATCACAGTGAGGTACTACTACAGTTTACTAGTCTGATCACAGTATTACACTACTACAGTTTACTAGTCTGATCACAGTGAGGTACTCACAGTGAGGTACTACTACAGTTTACTAGTCTGATCACAGTATTACTACTACAGTTTACTAGTCTGATCACAGTGATTACTACTACAGTTTACTAGTCTGATCACAGTGATTACACTACTACAGTTTACTAGTCTGATCACAGTATTACACTACTACAGTTTACTAGTCTGATCACAGTATTACTACTACAGTTTACTAGTCTGATCACAGTGAGGTACTACTACAGTTTACTAGTCTGATCACAGTATTACACTACTACAGTTTACTAGTCTGTCTGAGGTACACTACAGTTTACTTGTCTGATCACCGTGAGGTACTACTACAGTTTACTAGTCTGATCACAGTATTACACTACTACAGTTTACTAGTCTGATCACAGTGAGGTACTACTACAGTTTACTAGTCTGATCACAGTATTACACTACTACAGTTTACTAGTCTGATCACAGTGAGGTACTACTACAGTTTACTAGTCTGATCACAGTATTACTACTACAGTTTACTAGTCTGATCACAGTGAGTACTACTACAGTTTACTAGTCTGATCACAGTATTACACTACTACAGTTTACTAGTCTGATCACAGTATTACACTACTACAGTTTACTAGTCTGATCACAGTGAGGTACTACTACAGTTTACTAGTCTGATCACAGTATTACACTACTACAGTTTACTAGTCTTACTACTACAGTTTACTAGTCTGATCACAGTGAGGTACTACTACAGTTTACTTGTCTGATCACCGTGAGGTACTACTACAGTTTACTAGTCTGATCACAGTATTACACTACTACAGTTTACTAGTCTGATCACAGTATTACACTACTACAGTTTACTAGTCTGATCACAGTGAGGTACTACTACAGTTTACTAGTCTGATCACAGTTTACTAGTCTGATCACAGTAGGTACTACTACAGTTTACTAGTCTGATCACAGTGAGGTACTACTACAGTTTACTAGTCTGATCACAGTATTACACTACTACAGTTTACTAGTCTGATCACAGTGAGGTACTACTACAGTTTACTAGTCTGATCACAGTATTACACTACTACAGTTTACTAGTCTGATCACAGTGAGGTACTACTACAGTTTACTAGTCTGATCACAGTGAGGTACTTACAGTTTACTAGTCTGATCACAGTATTACACTACTACAGTTTACTAGTCTGATCACAGTGAGGTACTACAGTTTACTTGTCTGATCACCGTGAGGTACTACTACAGTTTACTAGTCTGATCACAGTATTACACGTCTACAGTTTACTAGTCTGATCACAGTGAGGTACTACTACAGTTTACTAGTCTGATCACATTATTACACTACTACAGTTTACTAGTCTGATCACAGTGGTACTACTACAGTTTACTAGTCTGATCACAGTGGTACTACTACAGTTTACTAGTCTGATCACAGTATTACACTACGACAGTTTACTAGTCTGATCACAGTGAGGTACTACTACAGTTTACTAGTCTGATCACAGTATTACACTACTACAGTTTACTAGTCTACTACAGTTTACTAGTCTGATCACAGTATTACACTACTACAGTTTACTAGTCTGATCACAGTGAGGTACTACTACAGTTTACTAGTCTGATCACAGTATTACACTACTACAGTTTACTAGTCTGATCACAGTGAGGTACTACTACAGTTTACTAGTCTGATCACAGTATTACACTACTACAGTTTACTAGTCTGATCACAGTGAGGTACTACTACAGTTTACTAGTCTGATCACAGTATTACACTACTACAGTTTACTAGTCTGATCACAGTATTACACTACTACAGTTTACTAGTCTGATCACAGTATTACTACTACAGTTTACTAGTCTGATCACAGTGAGGTACTTACAGTTTAGTCTGATCACAGTGAGGTACTACTACAGTTTACTAGTCTGATCACAGTATTACACTACTACAGTTTACTAGTCTGATGTATTACACTACTACAGTTTACTAGTCTGATCACAGTGAGGTACTACTACAGTTTACTAGTCTGATCACAGTATTACACTACTACAGTTTACTAGTCTGATAACAGTGAGGTATTACTACTACAGTTTACTAGTCTGATCACAGTGAGGTACTACTACAGTTTACTAGTCTGATCACAGTATTACACTACTACAGTTTACTAGTCTGATCACAGTATTACACTACTACAGTTTACTAGTCTGATCACAGTGAGGTACTACTACAGGTACTACTACAGTTTACTAGTCTGATCACAGTATTACACTACTACAGTTTACTAGTCTGATCACAGTATTACACTACTACAGTTTACTAGTCTGATAACAGTGAGGTACTACTACAGTTTACTAGTCTGATCACAGTATTACACTACTACAGTTTACTAGTCTGATCACAGTGAGGTACTACTACAGTTTACTAGTCTGATCACAGTGAGGTACTACTACAGTTTACTAGTCTGATCACAGTATTACACTACTACAGTTTACTAGTCTGATCACAGTATTACACTACTACAGTTTACTAGTCTGATCACAGTGAGGTACTACTACAGTTTACTAGTCTGATCACAGTTTACTAGTCTGATCACAGTGAGGTACTACTACAGTTTACTAGTCTGATCACAGTATTACACTACTACAGTTTACTAGTCTGATCACAGTGTACTACTACAGTTTACTAGTCTGTCACAGTATTACACTACTACAGTTTACTAGTCTGATCACAGTGAGGTACTACTACAGTTTACTAGTCTGATCACAGTATTACACTACTACAGTTTACTAGTCTGATCACAGTATTACACTACTACAGTTTACTAGTCTGATCACAGTATTACACTACTACAGTTTACTAGTCTGATCACAGTGAGGTACTACTACAGTTTACTAGTCTGATCACAGTATTACACTACTACAGTTTACTAGTCTGATCACAGTATTACACTACTACAGTTTACTAGTCTGATCACAGTGAGGTACTACTACAGTGTACTAGTCTGATCACCGTGAGGTACTACTACAGTTTACTAGTCTGATCACGGTATTACACTACTACAGTTTACTAGTCTGATCACAGTATTACACTACTACAGTTTACTAGTCTGACAACAGTGAGGTACTACTACAGTTTACTAGTCTGATCACAGTATTACACTACTACAGTTTACTAGTCTGATCACAGTGAGGTACTACTACAGTTTACTTGTCTGATCACCTGTACTACTCAGTTTACTAGTCTGATCACAGTATTACACTACTACAGTTTACTAGTCTGATCACAGTGAGGTACTACTACAGTTTACTAGTCTGATCACAGTATTACACTACTACAGTTTACTAGTCTGATCACAGTGAGGTACTACTACAGTTTACTAGTCTGATCACAGTGAGGTACTACTACAGTTTACTAGTCTGATCACAGTATTACACTACTACAGTTTACTAGTCTGATCACAGTGAGGTACTACTACAGTTTACTAGTCTGATCACAGTATTACACTACTACAGTTTACTAGTCTGATCACAGTGAGGTACTACTACAGTTTACTAGTCTGATCACAGTATTACACTACTACAGTTTACTAGTCTGATCACAGTGAGGTACTACTACAGTTTACTAGTCTGATCACAGTATTACACTACTACAGTTTACTAGTCTGATCACAGTGAGGTACTACTACAGTTTACTAGTCTGATCACAGTATTACACTACTACAGTTTACTAGTCTGATCACTGTGAGGTACTACTACAGTTTACTAGTCTGATCACAGTATTACACTACTACAGTTTACTAGTCTGATCACAGTATTACACTACTACAGTTTACTAGTCTGATCACAGTGAGGTACTACTACAGTGTACTAGTCTGATCACAGGTACGTGAGTCTGATCACAGTATTACTACTACAGTTTACTAGTCTGATCACAGTGAGGTACTTACAGTTTACTACTACAGTTTACTAGTCTGATCACAGTATTACACTACTACAGTTTACTAGTCTGTTTACTAGTCTGATAACAGTGAGGTACTACTACAGTTTACTAGTCTGATCACAGTATTACACTACTACAGTTTACTAGTCTGATCACAGTGAGGTACTACTACAGTTTACTTGTCTGATCACCGTGAGGTACTACTACAGTTTACTAGTCTGATCACAGTATTACACTACTACAGTTTACTAGTCTGATCACAGTGAGGTACTACTACAGTTTACTAGTCTGATCACAGTATTACACTACTACAGTTTACTAGTCTGATAACAGTGAGGTACTACTACAGTTTACTAGTCTGATCACAGTGAGGTACTATTACAGTTTACTAGTCTGATCACAGTGAGGTACTACTACAGTTTACTAGTCTGATCACAGTATTACACTACTACAGTTTACTAGTCTGATCACGGTATTACACTACTACAGTTTACTAGTCTGATCACAGTGAGGTACTACTACAGTTTACTAGTCTGATCACAGTATTACACTACTACAGTTTACTAGTCTGATAACAGTGAGGTACTACTACAGTTTACTAGTCTGATCACAGTGAGGTACTACTACAGTTTACTAGTCTGATCACAGTATTACACTACTACAGTTTACTAGTCTGATCACAGTGAGGTACTACTACAGTTTACTAGTCTGATCACAGTGAGGTACTACTACAGTTTACTAGTCTGATCACAGTATTACACTACTACAGTTTACTAGTCTGATCACAGTGAGGTACTACTACAGTTTACTAGTCTGATCACAGTATTACACTACTACAGTTTACTAGTCTGATCACAGTGAGGTACTACTACAGTTTACTAGTCTGATCACAGTATTACAGTTTACTAGTCTGACTACAGTTTACTAGTCTGATCACAGTGAGGTACTACTACAGTGTACTAGTCTGATCACCGTGAGGTACTACTACAGTTTACTAGTCTGATCACGGTATTACACTACTACAGTTTACTAGTCTGATCACTGTGAGGTACTACTACAGTTTACTAGTCTGATCACAGTATTACACTACTACAGTTTACTAGTCTGATCACAGTATTACACTACTACAGTTTACTAGTCTGATCACAGTGAGGTACAGTTTACTAGTCTACTACAGTTTAGTCTGATCACAGTATTACACTCTGTTTACTAGTCTGATCACAGTGAGGTACTACTACAGTGTACTAGTCTGATCACCGTGAGGTACTACTACAGTTTACTAGTCTGATCACGGTATTACACTACTACAGTTTACTAGTCTGATCACAGTATTACACTACTACAGTTTACTAGTCTGACAACAGTGAGGTACTACTACAGTTTACTAGTCTGATCACAGTATTACACTACTACAGTTTACTAGTCTGATCACAGTGAGGTACTACTACAGTTTACTTGTCTGATCACCGTGAGGTACTACTACAGTTTACTAGTCTGATCACAGTATTACACTACTACAGTTTACTAGTCTGATCACAGTGAGGTACTACTACAGTTTACTAGTCTGATCACAGTATTACACTACTACAGTTTACTAGTCTGATAACAGTGTATCACAGTTTACTAGTCTGATCACAGTGAGGTACTATTACAGTTTACTAGTCTGATCACAGTGAGGTACTACTACAGTTTACTAGTCTGATCACAGTATTACACTACTACAGTTTACTAGTCTGATCACAGTATTACACTACTACAGTTTACTAGTCTGATCACAGTGAGGTACTACTACAGTTTACTAGTCTGATCACAGTATTACACTACTACAGTTTACTAGTCTGATAACAGTGAGGTACTACTACAGTTTACTAGTCTGATCACAGTATTACACTACTACAGTTTACTAGTCTGATCACAGTGAGGTACTACTACAGTTTACTAGTCTGATCACAGTGAGGTACTACTACAGTTTACTAGTCTGATCACAGTATTACACTACTACAGTTTACTAGTCTGATAACAGTGAGGTACTACTACAGTTTACTAGTCTGATCACAGTATTACACTACTACAGTTTACTAGTCTGATCACAGTGAGGTACTACTACAGTTTACTTGTCTGATCACCGTGAGGTACTACTACAGTTTACTAGTCTGATCACAGTATTACACTACTACAGTTTACTAGTCTGATCACAGTGAGGTACTACTACAGTTTACTAGTCTGATCACAGTATTACACTACTACAGTTTACTAGTCTGATAACAGTGAGGTACTACTACAGTTTACTAGTCTGATCACAGTGAGGTACTACTACAGTTTACTAGTCTGATCACAGTGAGGTACTACTACAGTTTACTAGTCTGATCACAGTATTACACTACTACAGTTTACTAGTCTGATCACAGTGAGGTACTACTACAGTTTACTAGTCTGATCACAGTATTACACTACTACAGTTTACTAGTCTGATCACAGTGAGGTACTACTACAGTTTACAGATTTACTACAGTTTACTAGTCTGATCACAGTATTACACTACTACAGTTTACTAGTCTGATCACAGTGAGGTACTACTACAGTTTACTTGTCTGATCACCGTGAGGTACTACTACAGTTTACTAGTCTGATCACAGTATTACACTACTACAGTTTACTAGTCTGATCACAGTGAGGTACTACTACAGTTTACTAGTCTGATCACAGTATTACACTACTACAGTTTACTAGTCTGATCACAGTATTACACTACTACAGTTTACTAGTCTGATCACAGTATTACACTACTACAGTTTACTAGTCTGATCACAGTGAGGTACTACTACAGTTTACTAGTCTGATCACAGTATTACACTACTACAGTTTACTAGTCTGATCACAGTGAGGTACTACTACAGTTTACTAGTCTGATCACAGTATTACACTACTACAGTTTACTAGTCTGATCACAGTATTACACTACTACAGTTTACTAGTCTGATAACAGTGAGGTACTACTACAGTTTACTAGTCTGATCACAGTATTACACTACTACAGTTTACTAGTCTGATCACAGTGAGGTACTACTACAGTTTACTTGTCTGATCACTAGTCTGTTTACTAGTCTGATCACAGTATTACACTACTACAGTTTACTAGTCTGATCACAGTGAGGTACTACTACAGTTTACTAGTCTGATCACAGTATTACACTACTACAGTTTACTAGTCTGATCACAGTGAGGTACTACTACAGTTTACTAGTCTGATCACAGTGAGGTACTACTACAGTTTACTAGTCTGATCACAGTATTACACTACTACAGTTTACTAGTCTGATCACAGTGAGGTACTACTACAGTTTACTAGTCTGATCACAGTGAGGTACTACTACAGTTTACTAGTCTGATCACAGTATTACACTACTACAGTTTACTAGTCTGATCAGTTTACTAGTCTGATAACAGTGAGGTACTACTACAGTTTACTAGTCTGATCACTGTGAGGTACTACTACAGTTTACTAGTCTGATCACAGTATTACACTACTACAGTTTACTAGTCTGATCACAGTATTACACTACTACAGTTTACTAGTCTGATCACAGTGAGGTACTACTACAGTTTACTAGTCTGATCACAGTATTACACTACTACAGTTTACTAGTCTGATAACAGTGAGGTACTATCACAGTTTACTAGTCTGATCACAGTATTACACTACTACAGTTTACTAGTCTGATCACAGTGAGGTACTACAGTTTACTAGTCTGATCACAGTGAGGTACTACTACAGTTTACTAGTCTGATCACAGTATTACACTACTACAGTTTACTAGTCTGATAACAGTGAGGTACTACTACAGTTTACTAGTCTGATCACAGTATTACACTTACAGTTTACTAGTCTGATCACAGTGAGGTACTACTACAGTTTACTAGTCTGATCACCGTGAGGTACTACTACAGTTTACTAGTCTGATCACAGTAGTTGATCACAGTGAGGTACTACTACAGTTTACTAGTCTGATCACAGTATTACACTACTACAGTTTACTAGTCTGATAACAGTGAGGTACTACTACAGTTTACTAGTCTGATCACAGTGAGGTACTACTACAGTTTACTAGTCTGATCACAGTGAGGTACTACTACAGTTTACTAGTCTGATCACATTACACTACTACAGTTTACTAGTCTGATCACAGTGAGGTACTACTACAGTTTACTAGTCTGATCACAGTATTACACTACTACAGTTTACTAGTCTGATCACAGTGAGGTACTACTACAGTTTACTAGTCTGATCACAGTGAGGTACTACTACAGTTTACTAGTCTGATCACAGTATTACACTACTACAGTTTACTAGTCTGATCACAGTGAGGTACTACTACAGTTTACTTGTCTGATCACCGTGAGGTACTACTACAGTTTACTAGTCTGATCACAGTATTACACTACTACAGTTTACTAGTCTGATCACAGTGAGGTACTACTACAGTTTACTAGTCTGATCACAGTGAGGTACTACTACAGTTTACTAGTCTGATCACAGTATTACACTACTACAGTTTACTAGTCTGATCACAGTATTACACTACTACAGTTTACTAGTCTGATAACAGTGAGGTACTACTACAGTTTACTAGTCTGATCACAGTATTACACTACTACAGTTTACTAGTCTGATCACAGTGAGGTACTACTACAGTTTACTAGTCTGATCACAGTATTTACTACAGTTTACTAGTCTGATCACAGTATTACACTACTACAGTTTACTAGTCTGATACAGTGAGGTACTACTACAGTTTACTAGTCTGATCACAGTATTACACTACTACAGTTTACTAGTCTGATCACAGTGAGGTACTACTACAGTTTACTTGTCTACAGTTTACTAGTCTGATCACAGTATTACACTACTACAGTTTACTAGTCTGATCACAGTGAGGTACTACTACAGTTTACTAGTCTGATCACAGTATTACACTACTACAGTTTACTAGTCTGATCACAGTGAGGTACTACTACAGTTTACTAGTCTGATCACAGTGAGTACTACTACAGTTTACTAGTCTGATCACAGTATTACACTACTACAGTTTACTAGTCTGATAACAGTGAGGTACTACTACAGTTTACTAGTCTGATCACTGTGAGGTACTACTACAGTTTACTAGTCTGATCACAGTATTACACTACTACAGTTTACTAGTCTGATCACAGTATTACACTACTACAGTTTACTAGTCTGATCACAGTGAGGTACTACTACAGTTTACTAGTCTGATCACAGTACAGTTTACTAGTCTACAGTTTACTAGTCTGATCACAGTGAGGTACTACTACAGTTTACTAGTCTGATCACAGTATTACACTACTACAGTTTACTAGTCTGATCACAGTGAGGTACTACTACAGTTTACTAGTCTGATCACAGTATTACACTACTACAGTTTACTAGTCTGATCACAGTATTACTACTACAGTTTACAGTCTGATTACTACAGTTTACTAGTCTGATCACTGTGAGGTACTACTACAGTTTACTAGTCTGATCACAGTATTACACTACTACAGTTTACTAGTCTGATCACAGTATTACACTACTACAGTTTACTAGTCTGATAACAGTGAGGTACTACTACAGTTTACTAGTCTGATCACAGTGAGGTACTACTACAGTTTACTAGTCTGATCACAGTATTACACTACTACAGTTTACTAGTCTGATCACAGTATTACACTACTACAGTTTACTAGTCTGATCACAGTATTACACTACTACAGTTTACTAGTCTGATCACAGTGAGGTACTACTACAGTTTACTAGTCTGATCACAGTATTACACTACTACAGTTTACAGTTTACTAGTCTACAGAGTCATCACAGTGAGGTACTACTACAGTTTACTAGTCTGATCACAGTATTACACTACTACAGTTTACTAGTCTGATCACAGTGAGGTACTACTACAGTTTACTAGTCTGATTCACTACTACAGTAGGTCACAGTGAGGTACTACTACAGTTTACTAGTCTGATCACAGTATTACACTACTACAGTTTACTAGTCTGATCACAGTATTACACTACTACAGTTTACTAGTCTGATCACAGTGAGGTACTACTACAGTTTACTAGTCTGATCACAGTATTACACTACTACAGTTTACTAGTCTGATCACAGTGAGGTACTACTACAGTTTACTAGTCTGATCACAGTGAGGTACTACTACAGTTTACTAGTCTGATCACAGTATTACACTACTACAGTTTACTAGTCTGATAACAGTGAGGTACTACTACAGTTTACTAGTCTGATCACTGTGAGGTACTACTACAGTTTACTAGTCTGATCACAGTATTACACTACTACAGTTTACTAGTCTGATCACAGTATTACTACTACAGTTTACTAGTCTGATCACAGTGAGTATTACTACAGTTTACTACTATCAGTTTACTAGTCTGATCACAGTATTACACTACTACAGTTTACTAGTCTGATCACAGTATTACACTACTACAGTTTACTAGTCTGATCACAGTATTACACTACTACAGTTTACTAGTCTGATCACGTGAGGTACTACTACAGTTTACTAGTCTGATCACAGTATTACACTACTACAGTTTACTAGTCTGATAACAGTGAGGTACTACTACAGTTTACTAGTCTGATCACAGTGAGGTACTACTACAGTTTACTAGTCTGATCACAGTATTACACTACTACAGTTTACTAGTCTGATAACAGTGAGGTACTACTACTACTACAGTTTACTAGTTTCTGATCACAGTGAGGTACTACTACAGTTTACTAGTCTGATCACAGTATTACACTACTACAGTTTACTAGTCTGATACAACACAGTTTACTAGTCTGATCACAGTATTACACTACTACAGTTTACTAGTCTGATCACAGTGAGGTACTACTACAGTTTACTAGTCTGATCACAGTATTACACTACTACAGTTTACTAGTCTAACAGTGAGGTACTACTACAGTTTACTAGTCTGATCACAGTATTACACTACTACAGTTTACTAGTCTGATCACAGTATTACACTACTACAGTTTACTAGTCTGATCACAGTGAGGTACTACTACAGTTTACTAGTCTGATCACAGTGAGGTACTACTACAGTTTACTAGTCTGATCACAGTGAGGTACTACTACAGTTTACTAGTCTGATCACAGTATTACACTACTACAGTTTACTACAGTGAGGTACTACTACAGTTTACTAGTCTGATCACAGTGAGGTACTACTACAGTTTACTAGTCTGATCACAGTATTACACTACTACAGTTTACTAGTCTGATAACAGTGAGGTACTACTACAGTTTACTAGTCTGATCACAGTGAGGTACTACTACAGTTTACTAGTCTGATCACAGTGAGGTACTACTACAGTTTACTAGTCTGATCACAGTATTACACTACTACAGTTTACTAGTCTGATCACAGTATTACACTACTACAGTTTACTAGTCTGATAACAGTGAGGTACTACTACAGTTTACTAGTCTGATCACAGTATTACACTACTACAGTTTACTAGTCTGATCACAGTGAGGTACTACTACAGTTTACTTGTCTGATCACCGTGAGGTACTACTACAGTTTACTAGTCTGATCACAGTATTACACTACTACAGTTTACTAGTCTGATCACAGTGAGGTACTACTACAGTTTACTAGTCTGATCACAGTATTACACTACTACAGTTTACTAGTCTGATCACAGTGAGGTACTACTACAGTTTACTAGTCTGATCACAGTGAGGTACTACTACAGTTTACTAGTCTGATCACAGTATTACACTACTACAGTTTACTAGTCTGATAACAGTGAGGTACTACTACAGTTTACTAGTCTGATCACTGTGAGGTACTACTACAGTTTACTAGTCTGATCACAGTATTACACTACTACAGTTTACTAGTCTGATCACAGTGAGGTACTACTACAGTTTACTAGTCTGATCACTGTGAGGTACTACTACAGTTTACTAGTCTGATCACAGTATTACACTACTACAGTTTACTAGTCTGATCACAGTAGTCTGATCACAGTATTACACTACTACAGTTTACTAGTCTGATCACAGTGAGGTACTACTACAGTTTACTAGTCTGATCACAGTGAGGTACTACTACAGTTTACTAGTCTGATCACAGTGAGGTACTACTACAGTTTACTAGTCTGATCACAGTGTTTACTAGTCTGATCACTACACTACTACAGTTTACTAGTCTGATCACAGTGAGGTACTACTACAGTTTACTAGTCTGATCACAGTATTACACTACTACAGTTTACTAGTCTGATAACAGTGAGGTACTACTACAGTTTACTAGTCTGATCACAGTATTACACTACTACAGTTTACTAGTCTGATCACAGTGAGGTACTACTACAGTTTACTAGTCTGATCACAGTATTACACTACTACAGTTTACTAGTCTGATCACAGTTTACTAGTCTGGTGAGGTACTACTACAGTTTACTAGTCTGATCACAGTATTACACTACTACAGTTTACTAGTCTGATCACAGTGAGGTACTACTACAGTTTACTAGTCTGATCACAGTATTACACTACTACAGTTTACTAGTCTGTCACAGTGATACACAGTACTTGTCTGATCACAGTGAGGTACTACTACAGTTTACTAGTCTGATCACAGTATTACACTACTACAGTTTACTAGTCTGATCACAGTGAGGTACTACTACAGTTTACTAGTCTGATCACAGTATTACACTACTACAGTTTACTAGTCTGATAACAGTGAGGTACTACTACAGTTTACTAGTCTGATCACAGTGAGGTACTACTACAGTTTACTAGTCTGATCACAGTGAGGTACTACTACAGTTTACTAGTCTGATCACAGTATTACACTACTACAGTTTACTAGTCTGATCACAGTGAGGTACTACTACAGTTTTAGTCTGATCACAGTATTAACTCTGTTTACTAGTCATCACAGTGAGGTACTACTACAGTTTACTAGTCTGATCACAGTGAGGTACTACTACAGTTTACTAGTCTGATCACAGTATTACACTACTACAGTTTACTAGTCTTCACAGTGAGGTACTACTACAGTTTACTTGTCTGATCAGTGAGGTACTACTACAGTTTACTAGTCTGATCACAGTATTACACTACTACAGTTTACTAGTCTGATCACAGTGAGGTACTACTACAGTTTACTAGTCTGATCACAGTATTACACTACTACAGTTTACTAGTCTGATAACAGTGAGGTACTACTACAGTTTACTAGTCTATCACTACTATTACAGTTTACTAGTCTGATCACAGTGAGGTACTACTACAGTTTACTAGTATGATCACAGTATTACCCTACTACAGTTTACTAGTCTGATCACAGTATTACACTACTACAGTTTACTAGTCTGATCACAGTGAGGTACTACTACAGTTTACTAGTCTGATCACAGTATTACACTACTACAGTTTACTAGTCTGATCACAGTATTACACTACTACAGTTTACTAGTCTGATCACAGTATTACACTACTACAGTTTACTAGTCTGATCACCGTGAGGTACTACTACAGTTTACTAGTCTGATCACAGTATTACACTACTACAGTTTACTAGTCTGATCACAGTGAGGTACTACTACAGTTTACTAGTCTGATCACAGTGAGGTACTACTAGTTTACAGTCTTCACAGTATTACACTACTACAGTTTACTAGTCTGATCACAGTGAGGTACTACTACAGTTTACTAGTCTGATCACAGTATTACACTACTACAGTTTACTAGTCTGATCACAGTGAGGTACTACTACAGTTTACTAGTCTGATCACAGTATTACAGTTTACTAGTCTGATCACAGTATTACTACTACAGTTTACTAGTCTGATCACAGTGAGGTACTACTACAGTTTACTAGTCTGATCACAGTACAGTTTTAGTCTGATCACAGTGAGGTACTACTACAGTTTACTAGTCTGATCACAGTGAGGTACTACTACAGTTTACTAGTCTGATCACAGTATTACTACTACAGTTTACTAGTCTGATCACAGTGAGGTACTACTACAGTTTACTAGTCTGATCACAGTGAGGTACTACTACAGTTTACTAGTCTGATCACAGTATTACACTACTACACTTTACTAGTCTGATAACAGTGAGGTACTACTACAGTTTACTAGTCTGATCACTGTGAGGTACTACTACAGTTTACTAGTCTGATCACAGTATTACACTACTACAGTTTACTAGTCTGATCACAGTATTACACTACTACAGTTTACTAGTCTGATAACAGTGAGGTACTACTACAGTTTACTAGTCTGATCACAGTATTACACTACTACAGTTTACTAGTCTGATCACAGTGAGGTACTACTACAGTTTACTAGTCTGATCACCGTGAGGTACTACTACAGTTTACTAGTCTGATCACGGTATTACACTACTACAGTTTACTAGTCTGATCACTGTGAGGTACTACTACAGTTTACTAGTCTGATCACAGTATTACACTACTACAGTTTACTAGTCTGATAACAGTGAGGTACTACTACAGTTTACTAGTCTGATCTGAGGTACTATTACATTTTACTAGTCAGATCACAGTGAGGTACTACTACAGTTTACTAGTCTGATCACAGTATTACCCTACTACAGTTTACTAGTCTGATCACAGTATTACACTACTACAGTTTACTAGTCTGATCACAGTGAGGTACTACTACAGTTTACTAGTCTGATCACAGTATTACACTACTACAGTTTACTAGTCTGATAACAGTGAGGTACTACTACAGTTTACTAGTCTGATGATCACAGTTTACTAGTCTGATCACAGTGAGGTACTACTACAGTTTACTAGTCTGATCACAGTATTACACTACTACAGTTTACTAGTCTGATAACAGTGAGGTACTACTACAGTTTACTAGTCTGATCACTGTGAGGTACTACTACAGTTTACTAGTCTGATAGTATTACACTCTACAGTTTACTAGTCTGATAACAGTGAGGTACTACTACAGTTTACTAGTCTGATCACAGTGAGGTACTACTACAGTTTACTAGTCTGATCACAGTTTACAGTTTACTAGTCTGATCACAGTATTACACTACTACAGTTTACTAGTCTGATCACAGTGAGGTACTACTACAGTTTACTAGTCTGATCACAGTATTACACTACTACAGTTTACTAGTCTGATCACAGTGAGGTACTACTACAGTTTACTAGTCTGATCACAGTATTACACTACTACAGTTTACTAGTCTGATAACAGTGAGGTACTACTACAGTTTACTAGTCTGATCACTGTGAGGTACAGTTTACTAGTCTGATCACAGTTTACAGTTTACTAGTCTGATCACAGTGAGGTACTACTACAGTTTACTAGTCTGATCACAGTATTACACTACTACAGTTTACTAGTCTGATCACAGTATTACACTACTACAGTTTACTAGTCTGATCACAGTGAGGTACTACTACAGTTTACTAGTCTGATCACAGTATTACACTACTACAGTTTACTAGTCTGATCACTGTGAGGTACTACAGTTTACTAGTCTGATCACAGTATTACACTACGACAGTTTACTAGTCTGATCACAGTGAGGTACTACTACAGTTTACTAGTCTGATCACAGTATTACACTACTACAGTTTACTAGTCTGATCACTGTGAGGTACTACTACAGTTTACTAGTCTGATCACAGTATTACACTACTACAGTTTACTAGTCTGATCACAGTGAGGTACTACTACAGTTTACTAGTCTGATCACCGTGAGGTACTACTACAGTTTACTAGTCTGATAACAGTATTACACTACTACAGTTTACTAGTCTGATCACAGTGAGGTACTATTACAGTTTACTAGTCTGATCACAGTGAGGTACTATTACAGTTTACTAGTCTGATCACAGTGAGGTACTATTACAGTTTACTAGTCTGATCACAGTGAGGTACTACTACAGTTTACTAGTCTGATCACAGTGAGGTACTACTACAGTTTACTAGTCTGATCACAGTAGTCTGATCACACTACTACAGTTTACTAGTCTGATCACAGTGAGGTACTACTACAGTTTACTAGTCTGATCACAGTATTACACTACGACAGTTTACTAGTCTGATCACAGTGAGGTACTACGACAGTTTACTAGTCTGATCACAGTGAGGTACTACTACAGTTTACTAGTCTGATCACAGTGAGGTACTACTACAGTTTACTAGTCTGATCACAGTATTACACTACTACAGTTTACTAGTCTGATCACAGTGAGGTACTACTACAGTTTACTAGTCTGATCACAGTATTACACTACTACAGTTTACTAGTCTGAGTGGTACTACACAGTTTACTAGTCTGATCACAGTATTACACTACTACAGTTTACTAGTCTGATCACAGTGAGGTACTACTACAGTTTACTAGTCTGATCACAGTGAGGTACTACTACAGTTTACTAGTCTGATCACAGTATTACACTACTACAGTTTACTAGTCTGATCACAGTATTACACTACTACAGTTTACTAGTCTGATCACAGTGAGGTACTACTACAGTTTACTAGTCTGATCACAGTATTACACTACTACAGTTTACTAGTCTGATCACAGTATTACACTACTACAGTTTACTAGTCTGATAACAGTGAGGTACTACTACAGTTTACTAGTCTGATCACAGTATTACACTACTACAGTTTACTAGTCTGATCACAGTGAGGTACTAGTGTCTGATCACCGTGAGGTACTACTACAGTTTACTAGTCTGATCACAGTATTACACTACTACAGTTTACTAGTCTGATCACAGTGAGGTACTACTACAGTTTACTAGTCTGATCACAGTATTACACTACTACAGTTTACTAGTCTGATCACAGTGAGGTACTACTACAGTTTACTAGTCTGATCACAGTGAGGTACTACTACAGTTTACTAGTCTGATCACAGTATTACACTACTACAGTTTACTAGTCTGATAACAGTGAGGTACTACTACAGTTTACTAGTCTGATCACTGTGAGGTACTACTACAGTTTACTAGTCTGATCACAGTATTACACTACTACAGTTTACTAGTCTGATCACAGTATTACACTACTACAGTTTACTAGTCTGATAACAGTGAGGTACTACTACAGTTTACTAGTCTGATCACAGTATTACACTACTACAGTTTACTAGTCTGATCACAGTGAGGTACTACTACAGTTTACTTGTCTGATCACCGTGAGGTACTACTACAGTTTACTAGTCTGATCACAGTATTACACTACTACAGTTTACTAGTCTGATCACAGTGAGGTACTACTACAGTTTACTAGTCTGATCACAGTATTACACTACTACAGTTTACTAGTCTGATAACAGTGAGGTACTACTACAGTTTACTAGTCTGATCACAGTGAGGTACTATTACATTTTACTAGTCAGATCACAGTGAGGTACTACTACAGTTTACTAGTCTGATCACAGTATTACCCTACTACAGTTTACTAGTCTGATCACAGTATTACACTACTACAGTTTACTAGTCTGATCACAGTGAGGTACTACTACAGTTTACTAGTCTGATCACAGTATTACACTACTACAGTTTACTAGTCTGATAACAGTGAGGTACTACTACAGTTTACTAGTCTGATCACTGTGAGGTACTACTACAGTTTACTAGTCTGATCACAGTATTACACTACTACAGTTTACTAGTCTGATCACAGTATTACACTACTACAGTTTACTAGTCTGATAACAGTGAGGTACTACTACAGTTTACTAGTCTGATCACAGTATTACACTACTACAGTTTACTAGTCTGATCACAGTGAGGTACTACTACAGTTTACTTGTCTGATCACCGTGAGGTACTACTACAGTTTACTAGTCTGATCACAGTATTACACTACTACAGTTTACTAGTCTGATCACAGTGAGGTACTACTACAGTTTACTAGTCTGATCACAGTATTACACTACTACAGTTTACTAGTCTGATAACAGTGAGGTACTACTACAGTTTACTAGTCTGATCACAGTATTACTACTACAGTTTACTAGTCTGATCACAGTGAGGTACTACTACAGTTTACTAGTCTGATCACAGTATTACACTACTACAGTTTACTAGTCTGATAACAGTGAGGTACTACTACAGTTTACTAGTCTGATCACAGTATTACACTACTACAGTTTACTAGTCTGATAACAGTGAGGTACTACTACAGTTTACTAGTCTGATCACAGTGAGGTACTACTACAGTTTACTAGTCTGATCACAGTGAGGTACTACTACAGTTTACTAGTCTGATCACAGTATTACACTACTACAGTTTACTAGTCTGATCACAGTGAGGTACTACTACAGTTTACTAGTCTGATCACAGTATTACACTACTACAGTTTACTAGTCTGATCACAGTGAGGTACTACTACAGTTTACTAGTCTGATCACAGTATTACACTACTACAGTTTACTAGTCTGATAACAGTGAGGTACTACTACAGTTTACTAGTCTGATCACAGTGAGGTACTACTACAGTTTACTAGTCTGATCACAGTATTACACTACTACAGTTTACTAGTCTGATTGAGGTACTACTACAGTTTACTAGTCTGATCACAGTGAGGTACTACTACAGTTTACTAGTCTGATCACAGTGAGGTACTACTACAGTTTACTAGTCTGATCACAGTATTACACTACTACAGTTTACTAGTCTGATAACAGTGAGGTACTACTACAGTTTACTAGTCTGATCACAGTATTACACTACTACAGTTTACTAGTCTGATCACAGTGAGGTACTACTACAGTTTACTAGTCTGATCACAGTATTACACTACTACAGTTTACTAGTCTGATAACAGTGAGGTACTACTACAGTTTACTAGTCTGATCACAGTGAGGTACTACTACAGTTTACTAGTCTGATCACAGTATTACACTACTACAGTTTACTAGTCTGATCACAGTGAGGTACTACTACAGTTTACTAGTCTGATCACAGTGAGGTACTACTACAGTTTACTAGTCTGATCACAGTATTACACTACTACAGTTTACTAGTCTGATCACAGTGAGGTACTACTACAGTTTACTAGTCTGATCACAGTATTACACTACTACAGTTTACTAGTCTGATCACTGTGAGGTACTACTACAGTTTACTAGTCTGATCACAGTATTACACTACGACAGTTTACTAGTCTGATCACAGTGAGGTACTACTACAGTTTACTAGTCTGATCACAGTATTACACTACTACAGTTTACTAGTCTGATCACTGTGAGGTACTACTACAGTTTACTAGTCTGATCACAGTATTACACTACTACAGTTTACTAGTCTGATCACAGTGAGGTACTATTACAGTTTACTAGTCTGATCACAGTGAGGTACTACTACAGTTTACTAGTCTGATAACAGTATTACACTACTACAGTTTACTAGTCTGATCACAGTGAGGTACTATTACAGTTTACTAGTCTGATACAGTGAGGTACTATTACAGTTTACTAGTCAGTGTACTATTACAGTAGTCTGATCACAGTGAGGTACTATTACAGTTTACTAGTCTGATCACAGTGAGGTACTATTACAGTTTACTAGTCTGATCACAGTATTACACTACTACAGTTTACTAGTCTGATCACTGTGAGGTACTACTACAGTTTACTAGTCTGATCACAGTATTACACTACTACAGTTTACTAGTCTGATCACAGTGAGGTACTACTACAGTTTACTAGTCTGATCACAGTATTACACTACTACAGTTTACAGTCTTAGTGAGGTACTATTACAGTTTACTAGTCTGATCACAGTGAGGTACTACTACAGTTTACTAGTCTGATAACAGTATTACACTACTACAGTTTACTAGTCTGATCACAGTGAGGTACTATTACAGTTTACTAGTCTGATCACAGTGAGGTACTATTACAGTTTACTAGTCTGATCACAGTGAGGTACTATTACAGTTTACTAGTCTGATCACAGTGAGGTACTATTACAGTTTACTAGTCTGATCACAGTGAGGTACTATTACAGTTTACTAGTCTGATCACAGTGAGGTACTATTACAGTTTACTAGTCTGATCACAGTATTACACTACTACAGTTTACTAGTCTGATCACAGTGAGGTACTACTACAGTGAGGTACTACTACAGTTTACTAGTCTGATCACAGTATTACACTACGACAGTTTACTAGTCTGATCACAGTGAGGTACTACTACAGTTTACTAGTCTGATCACAGTGAGGTACTACTACAGTTTACTAGTCTGATCACAGTGAGGTACTACTACAGTTTACTAGTCTGATCACAGTATTACACTACTACAGTTTACTAGTCTGATCACAGTGAGGTACTACTACAGTTTACTAGTCTGATCACAGTATTACACTACTACAGTTTACTAGTCTGATCACAGTAGGTACTACTACAGTTTACTAGTCTGATCACAGTATTACACTACTACAGTTTACTAGTCTGATCACAGTGAGGTACTACTACAGTTTACTAGTCTGATCACTACTACAGTTTACTAGTCTGATCACAGTATTACACTACTACAGTTTACTAGTCTGATCACAGTATTACACTACTACAGTTTACTAGTCTGATCACAGTGAGGTACTACTACAGTTTACTAGTCTGATCACAGTATTACACTACTACAGTTTACTAGTCTGATCACAGTATTACACTACTACAGTTTACTAGTCTGATAACAGTGAGGTACTATCAGTTTACTAGTGATCACAGTATTACACTACTACAGTTTACTAGTCTGATCACAGTTTACAGTTTACTTGTCTGATCACCGTGAGGTACTACTACAGTTTACTAGTCTGATCACAGTATTACACTACTACAGTTTACTAGTCTGATCACAGTGAGGTACTACTACAGTTTACTAGTCTGATCACAGTATTACACTACTACAGTTTACTAGTCTGATCACAGTGAGGTACTACTACAGTTTACTAGTCTGATCACAGTGAGGTACTACTACAGTTTACTAGTCTGATCACAGTATTACACTACTACAGTTTACTAGTCTGATAACAGTGAGGTACTACTACAGTTTACTAGTCTGATCACTGTGAGGTACTACTACAGTTTACTAGTCTGATCACAGTATTACACTACTACAGTTTACTAGTCTGATCACAGTATTACACTACTACAGTTTACTAGTCTGATAACAGTGAGGTACTACTACAGTTTACTAGTCTGATCACAGTATTACACTACTACAGTTTACTAGTCTGATCACAGTGAGGTACTACTACAGTTTACTTGTCTGATCACCGTGAGGTACTACTACAGTTTACTAGTCTGATCACAGTATTACACTACTACAGTTTACTAGTCTGATCACAGTGAGGTACTACTACAGTTTACTAGTCTGATCACAGTATTACACTACTACAGTTTACTAGTCTGATAACAGTGAGGTACTACTACAGTTTACTAGTCTGATCACAGTGAGGTACTATTACATTTTACTAGTCAGATCACAGTGAGGTACTACTACAGTTTACTAGTCTGATCACAGTATTACTACTACAGTTTACTAGTCTGATCACAGTATTACACTACTACAGTTTACTAGTCTGATCACAGTGAGGTACTACTACAGTTTACTAGTCTGATCACAGTATTACACTACTACAGTTTACTAGTCTGATAACAGTGAGGTACTACTACAGTTTACTAGTCTGATCACTGTGAGGTACTACTACAGTTTACTAGTCTGATCACAGTATTACACTACTACAGTTTACTAGTCTGATCACAGTATTACACTACTACAGTTTACTAGTCTGATAACAGTGAGGTACTACTACAGTTTACTAGTCTGATCACAGTATTACACTACTACAGTTTACTAGTCTGATCACAGTGAGGTACTACTACAGTTTACTTGTCTGATCACCGTGAGGTACTACTACAGTTTACTAGTCTGATCACAGTATTACACTACTACAGTTTACTAGTCTGATAACAGTGAGGTACTACTACAGTTTACTAGTCTGATCACAGTATTACACTACTACAGTTTACTAGTCTGATCACAGTGAGGTACTACTACAGTTTACTAGTCTGATCACAGTATTACACTACTACAGTTTACTAGTCTGATAACAGTGAGGTACTACTACAGTTTACTAGTCTGATCACTGTGAGGTACTACTACAGTTTACTAGTCTGATCACAGTATTACACTACTACAGTTTACTAGTCTGATCACAGTATTACACTACTACAGTTTACTAGTCTGATAACAGTGAGGTACTACTACAGTTTACTAGTCTGATCACAGTATTACACTACTACAGTTTACTAGTCTGATAACAGTTTACAGTTTACTAGTCTGATCACAGTGAGGTACTACTACAGTTTACTAGTCTGATCACAGTATTACTACTACAGTTTACTAGTCTGATCACAGTATTACACTACTACAGTTTACTAGTCTGATAACAGTGAGGTACTACTACAGTTTACTAGTCTGATCACAGTATTACACTACTACAGTTTACTAGTCTGATCACAGTGAGGTACTACTACAGTTTACTTGTCTGATCACGTGAGGTACTACTACAGTTTACTAGTCTGATCACAGTATTACACTACTACAGTTTACTAGTCTGATCACAGTGAGGTACTACTACAGTTTACTAGTCTGATCACAGTATTACACTACTACAGTTTACTAGTCTGATCACAGTGAGGTACTACTACAGTTTACTAGTCTGATCACAGTGAGGTACTACTACAGTTTACTAGTCTGATCACAGTATTACACTACGACAGTTTACTAGTCTGATCACAGTGAGGTACTACTACAGTTTACTAGTCTGATCACAGTACAGTTTACTAGTCTGATCACTGTGAGGTACTACTACAGTTTACTAGTCTGATCACAGTATTACACTACGACAGTTTACTAGTCTGATCACAGTGAGGTACTACTACAGTTTACTAGTCTGATCACAGTATTACACTACTACAGTTTACTAGTCTGATCACTGTGAGGTACTACTACAGTTTACTAGTCTGATCACAGTATTACACTACGACAGTTTACTAGTCTGATCACAGTGAGGTACTACTACAGTTTACTAGTCTGATCACGTGAGGTACTACTACAGTTTACTAGTCTGATAACAGTATTACACTACTACAGTTTACTAGTCTGATCACAGTGAGGTACTACTACAGTTTACTAGTCTGATCACAGTGAGGTACTATTACAGTTTACTAGTCTGATCACAGTGAGGTACTATTACAGTTTACTAGTCTGATCACAGTGAGGTACTATTACAGTTTACTAGTCTGATCACAGTGAGGTACTATTACAGTTTACTAGTCTGATCACCGTGAGGTACTACTACAGTTTACTAGTCTGATCACAGTATTACACTACTACAGTTTACTAGTCTGATCACAGTGAGGTACTACTACAGTTTACTAGTCTGATCACAGTGAGGTACTACTACAGTTTACTAGTCTGATCACAGTATTACACTACTACAGTTTACTAGTCTGATCACAGTGAGGTACAGTTTACTAGTCTGATCACAGTGAGGTACTACTACAGTTTACTAGTCTGATCACAGTGAGGTACTACTATAGTTTACTAGTCTGATCACAGTATTACACTACTACAGTTTACTAGTCTGATCACAGTGAGGTACTACTACAGTTTACTAGTCTGATCACAGTATTACACTACTACAGTTTACTAGTCTGATCACAGTGGTACTACTACAGTTTACTAGTCTGATCACAGTATTACACTACTACAGTTTACTAGTCTGATCACAGTGAGGTACTACTACAGTTTACTAGTCTGATCACAGTGAGGTACTACTACAGTTTACTAGTCTGATCACAGTATTACACTACTACAGTTTACTAGTCTGATCACAGTATTACACTACTACAGTTTACTAGTCTGATCACAGTGAGGTACTACTACAGTTTACTAGTCTGATCACAGTATTACACTACTACAGTTTACTAGTCTGATCACAGTATTACACTACTACAGTTTACTAGTCTGATAACAGTGAGGTACTACTACAGTTTACTAGTCTGATCACAGTATTACACTACTACAGTTTACTAGTCTGATCACAGTGAGGTACTACTACAGTTTACTTGTCTGATCAGTGAGGTACTACTACAGTTTACTAGTCTGATCACAGTATTACACTACTACAGTTTACTAGTCTGATCACAGTGAGGTACTACTACAGTTTACTAGTCTGATCACAGTATTACACTACTACAGTTTACTAGTCTGATCACAGTGAGGTACTACTACAGTTTACTAGTCTGATCACAGTGAGGTACTACTACAGTTTACTAGTCTGATCACAGTATTACACTACTACAGTTTACTAGTCTGATAACAGTGAGGTACTACTACAGTTTACTAGTCTGATCACTGTGAGGTACTACTACAGTTTACTAGTCTGATCACAGTATTACACTACTACAGTTTACTAGTCTGATCACAGTATTACACTACTACAGTTTACTAGTCTGATAACAGTGAGGTACTACTACAGTTTACTAGTCTGATCACAGTATTACACTACTACAGTTTACTAGTCTGATCACAGTGAGGTACTACTACAGTTTACTTGTCTGATCACCGTGAGGTACTACTACAGTTTACTAGTCTGATCACAGTATTACACTACTACAGTTTACTAGTCTGATCACAGTGAGGTACTACTACAGTTTACTAGTCTGATCACAGTATTACATACTACAGTTTACTAGTCTGATAACAGTGAGGTACTACTACAGTTTACTAGTCTGTGAGGTACTACATTTTACTAGTCAGATCACAGTGAGGTACACTACAGTTTACAGTTTACTAGTCTGATCACAGTATTACACTACTACAGTTTACTAGTCTGATCACAGTGAGGTACTACTACAGTTTACTAGTCTGATCACAGTATTACACTACTACAGTTTACTAGTCTGATAACAGTGAGGTACTACTACAGTTTACTAGTCTGATCACTGTGAGGTACTACTACAGTTTACTAGTCTGATCACAGTATTACACTACTACAGTTTACTAGTCTGATCACAGTATTACACTACTACAGTTTACTAGTCTGATCACAGTGAGGTACTACTACAGTTTACTAGTCTGATCACAGTATTACACTACTACAGTTTACTAGTCTGATCTGATCACAGTACTTGTCTGATCACCGTGAGGTACTACTACAGTTTACTAGTCTGATCACAGTATTACACTACTACAGTTTACTAGTCTGATAACAGTGAGGTACTACTACAGTTTACTAGTCTGATCACAGTATTACACTACTACAGTTTACTAGTCTGATCACAGTGAGGTACTACTACAGTTTACTAGTCTGATCACAGTATTACACTACTACAGTTTACTAGTCTGATAACAGTGAGGTACTACTACAGTTTACTAGTCTGATCACTGTGAGGTACTACTACAGTTTACTAGTCTGATCACAGTATTACACTACTACAGTTTACTAGTCTGATCACAGTATTACACTACTACAGTTTACTAGTCTGATAACAGTGAGGTACTACTACAGTTTACTAGTCTGATCACAGTATTACTACTACAGTTTACTAGTCTGATAACAGTGAGGTACTACTACAGTTTACTAGTCTGATCACAGTGAGGTACTACTACAGTTTACTAGTCTGATCACAGTATTACACTACTACAGTTTACTAGTCTGATCACAGTATTACACTACTACAGTTTACTAGTCTGATAACAGTGAGGTACTACTACAGTTTACTAGTCTGATCACAGTATTACACTACTACAGTTTACTAGTCTGATCACAGTGAGGTACTACTACAGTTTACTTGTCTGATCACCGTGAGGTACTACTACAGTTTACTAGTCTGATCACAGTATTACACTACTACAGTTTACTAGTCTGATCACAGTGAGGTACTACTACAGTTTACTAGTCTGATCACAGTATTACACTACTACAGTTTACTAGTCTGATCTGATCACAGTTTACTAGTCTGATCACAGTATTACACTACTACAGTTTACTAGTCTGATCACAGTGAGGTACTACTACAGTTTACTAGTCTGATCACAGTATTACACTACTACAGTTTACTAGTCTGATAACAGTGAGGTACTACTACAGTTTACTAGTCTGATTCACTACAGTAGTCTGATAACAGTGAGGTACTACTACAGTTTACTAGTCTGATCACAGTGAGGTACTACTACAGTTTACTAGTCTGATCACAGTGAGGTACTACTACAGTTTACTAGTCTGATCACAGTATTACACTACTACAGTTTACTAGTCTGATCACAGTGAGGTACTACTACAGTTTACTAGTCTGATCACAGTATTACACTACTACAGTTTACTAGTCTGATCACAGTGAGGTACTACTACAGTTTACTAGTCTGATCA
Organism: Oncorhynchus nerka; assembly: GCF_034236695.1. Taxonomy (NCBI): domain Eukaryota; kingdom Metazoa; phylum Chordata; class Actinopteri; order Salmoniformes; family Salmonidae; genus Oncorhynchus; species Oncorhynchus nerka. The sequence goes on along the minus strand of NC_088400.1, from coordinate 17,378,522 downwards.
CAGTATTACACTACTACAGTTTACTAGTCTGATAACAGTGAGGTACTACTACAGTTTACTAGTCTGATCACTGTGAGGTACTACTACAGTTTACTAGTCTGATCACAGTATTACACTACTACAGTTTACTAGTCTGATCACAGTGAGGTACTACTACAGTTTACTAGTCTGATCACAGTGAGGTACTACTACAGTTTACTAGTCTGATCACAGTGAGGTACTACTACAGTTTACTAGTCTGATCACAGTATTACACTACTACAGTTTACTAGTCTGATAACAGTGAGGTACTACTACAGTTTACTAGTCTGATCACAGTATTACACTACTACAGTTTACTAGTCTGATCACAGTGAGGTACTACTACAGTTTACTAGTCTGATCACAGTATTACACTACTACAGTTTACTAGTCTGATAACAGTGAGGTACTACTACAGTTTACTAGTCTGATCACTGTGAGGTACTACTACAGTTTACTAGTCTGATCTGCACAGTATTACACTACTACAGTTTACTAGTCTGATCACTGTGAGGTACAGTTTACTAGTCTGATCACAGTGAGGTACTACTACAGTTTACTAGTCTGATCACAGTATTACACTACGACAGTTTACTAGTCTGATCACAGTGAGGTACTACTACAGTTTACTAGTCTGATCACAGTATTACACTACTACAGTTTACTAGTCTGATCACTGTGAGGTACTACTACAGTTTACTAGTCTGATCACAGTGAGGTACTACTACAGTTTACTAGTCTGATCACAGTATTACACTACTACAGTTTACTAGTCTGATCACTGTGAGGTACTACTACAGTTTACTAGTCTGATCACAGTATTACACTACTACAGTTTACTAGTCTGATCACAGTGAGGTACTATTACAGTTTACTAGTCTGATCACCGTGAGGTACTACTACAGTTTACTAGTCTGATAACAGTATTACACTACTACAGTTTACTAGTCTGATCACAGTGAGGTACTATTACAGTTTACTAGTCTGATCACAGTGAGGTACTATTACAGTTTACTAGTCTGATCACAGTGAGGTACTATTACAGTTTACTAGTCTGATCACAGTGAGGTACTATTACAGTTTACTAGTCTGATCACAGTGAGGTACTATTACAGTTTACTAGTCTGATCACCGTGAGGTACTACTACAGTTTACTAGTCTGATCACAGTATTACACTACTACAGTTTACTAGTCTGATCACAGTGAGGTACTACTACAGTTTACTAGTCTGATCACAGTGAGGTACTACTACAGTTTACTAGTCTGATCACAGTATTACACTACGACAGTTTACTAGTCTGATCACAGTGAGGTACTACGACAGTTTACTAGTCTGATCACAGTGAGGTACTACTACAGTTTACTAGTCTGATCACAGTGAGGTACTACTATAGTTTACTAGTCTGATCACAGTATTACACTACTACAGTTTACTAGTCTGATCACAGTGAGGTACTACTAAAGTTTACTAGTCTGATCACAGTATTACACTACTACAGTTTACTAGTCTGATCACAGTGGTACTACTACAGTTTACTAGTCTGATCACAGTATTACACTACTACAGTTTACTAGTCTGATCACAGTGAGGTACTACTACAGTTTACTAGTCTGATCACAGTGAGGTACTACTACAGTTTACTAGTCTGATCACAGTATTACACTACTACAGTTTACTAGTCTGATAACAGTGAGGTACTACTACAGTTTACTAGTCTGATCACAGTATTACACTACTACAGTTTACTAGTCTGATCACAGTGAGGTACTACTACAGTTTACTAGTCTGATCACAGTATTACACTACTACAGTTTACTAGTCTGATAACAGTGAGGTACTACTACAGTTTACTAGTCTGATCACTGTGAGGTACTACTACAGTTTACTAGTCTGATCACAGTATTACACTACTACAGTTTACTAGTCTGATAACAGTGAGGTACTACTACAGTTTACTAGTCTGATCACAGTGAGGTACTACTACAGTTTACTAGTCTGATCACAGTGAGGTACTACTACAGTTTACTAGTCTGATCACAGTATTACACTACTACAGTTTACTAGTCTGATAACAGTGAGGTACTACTACAGTTTACTAGTCTGATCACAGTATTACACTACTACAGTTTACTAGTCTGATCACAGTGAGGTACTACTACAGTTTACTAGTCTGATCACAGTATTACACTACTACAGTTTACTAGTCTGATAACAGTGAGGTACTACTACAGTTTACTAGTCTGATCACAGTGAGGTACTACTACAGTTTACTAGTCTGATCACCGTGAGGTACTACTACAGTTTACTAGTCTGATCACAGTATTACACTACTACAGTTTACTAGTCTGATCACAGTGAGGTACTACTACAGTTTACTAGTCTGATCACAGTAAACTGTAGGTACTACTACAGTTTACTAGTCTGATCACAGTATTACACTACTACAGTTTACTAGTCTGATCACAGTGAGGTACTACTACAGTTTACTAGTCTGATCACAGTATTACACTACTACAGTTTACTAGTCTGATAACAGTGAGGTACTACTACAGTTTACTAGTCTGATCACTGTGAGGTACTACTACAGTTTACTAGTCTGATCACAGTATTACACTACTACAGTTTACTAGTCTGATCACAGTATTACACTACTACAGTTTACTAGTCTGATAACAGTGAGGTACTACTACAGTTTACTAGTCTGATCACAGTATTACACTACTACAGTTTACTAGTCTGATCACAGTGAGGTACTACTACAGTTTACTTGTCTGATCACCGTGAGGTACTACTACAGTTTACTAGTCTGATCACAGTATTACACTACTACAGTTTACTAGTCTGATCACAGTGAGGTACTACTACAGTTTACTAGTCTGATCACAGTATTACACTACTACAGTTTACTAGTCTGATCACAGTGAGGTACTACTACAGTTTACTAGTCTGATCACAGTATTACACTACTACAGTTTACTAGTCTGATAACAGTGAGGTACTACTACAGTTTACTAGTCTGATCACTGTGAGGTACTACTACAGTTTACTAGTCTGATCACAGTATTACACTACTACAGTTTACTAGTCTGATCACAGTATTACACTACTACAGTTTACTAGTCTGATAACAGTGAGGTACTACTACAGTTTACTAGTCTGATCACAGTATTACACTACTACAGTTTACTAGTCTGATCACAGTGAGGTACTACTACAGTTTACTTGTCTGATCAAAGTGAGGTACTACTACAGTTTACTAGTATGATCACAGTATTACACTACTACAGTTTACTAGTCTGATCACAGTGAGGTACTACTACAGTTTACTAGTCTGATCACAGTATTACACTACTACAGTTTACTAGTCTGATAACAGTGAGGTACTACTACAGTTTACTAGTCTGATCACAGTATTACACTACTACAGTTTACTAGTCTGATCACAGTGAGGTACTACTACAGTTTACTAGTCTGATCACAGTATTACACTACTACAGTTTACTAGTCTGATCACAGTGAGGTACTACTACAGTTTACTAGTCTGATCACAGTGAGGTACTACTACAGTTTACTAGTCTGATCACAGTATTACACTACTACAGTTTACTAGTCTGATCACTGTGAGGTACTACTACAGTTTACTAGTCTGATCACAGTATTACACTACTACAGTTTACTAGTCTGATCACAGTGAGGTACTACTACAGTTTACTAGTCTGATCACAGTATTACACTACTACAGTTTACTAGTCTGATCACTGTGAGGTACTACTACAGTTTACTAGTCTGATCACAGTATTACACTACTACAGTTTACTAGTCTGATCACAGTGAGGTACTATTACAGTTTACTAGTCTGATCACCGTGAGGTACTACTACAGTTTACTAGTCTGATAACAGTATTACACTACTACAGTTTACTAGTCTGATCACAGTGAGGTACTATTACAGTTTACTAGTCTGATCACAGTGAGGTACTACTACAGTTTACTAGTCTGATCACAGTGAGATACTATTACAGTTTACTAGTCTGATCACAGTGAGGTACTATTACAGTTTACTAGTCTGATCACAGTGAGGTACTATTACAGTTTACTAGTCTGATCACCGTGAGGTACTACTACAGTTTACTAGTCTGATCACAGTATTACACTACTACAGTTTACTAGTCTGATCACAGTGAGGTACTACTACAGTTTACTAGTCTGATCACAGTGAGGTACTACTACAGTTTACTAGTCTGATCACAGTATTACACTACGACAGTTTACTAGTCTGATCACAGTGAGGTACTACTACAGTTTACTAGTCTGATCACAGTGAGGTACTACTACAGTTTACTAGTCTGATCACAGTGAGGTACTACTACAGTTTACTAGTCTGATCACAGTATTACACTACTACAGTTTACTAGTCTGATCACAGTGAGGTACTACTACAGTTTACTAGTCTGATCACAGTATTACACTACTACAGTTTACTAGTCTGATCACAGTGAGGTACTACTACAGTTTACTAGTCTGATCACAGTATTACACTACTACAGTTTACTAGTCTGATCACTGTGAGGTACTACTACAGTTTACTAGTCTGATCACAGTATTACACTACGACAGTTTACTAGTCTGATCACAGTGAGGTACTACTACAGTTTACTAGTCTGATCACAGTATTACACTACTACAGTTTACTAGTCTGATCACTGTGAGGTACTACTACAGTTTACTAGTCTGATCACAGTATTACACTACTACAGTTTACTAGTCTGATCACAGTGAGGTACTATTACAGTTTACTAGTCTGATCACCGTGAGGTACTACTACAGTTTACTAGTCTGATAACAGTATTACACTACTACAGTTTACTAGTCTGATCACAGTGAGGTACTATTACAGTTTACTAGTCTGATCACAGTGAGGTACTATTACAGTTTACTAGTCTGATCACAGTGAGGTACTATTACAGTTTACTAGTCTGATCACAGTGAGGTACTATTACAGTTTACTAGTCTGATCACAGTGAGGTACTATTACAGTTTACTAGTCTGATCACCGTGAGGTACTACTACAGTTTACTAGTCTGATCACAGTATTACACTACTACAGTTTACTAGTCTGATCACAGTGAGGTACTACTACAGTTTACTAGTCTGATCACAGTGAGGTACTACTACAGTTTACTAGTCTGATCACAGTATTACACTACGACAGTTTACTAGTCTGATCACAGTGAGGTGAGTTTACTAGTCTGATCACAGTGAGGTACTACTACAGTTTACTAGTCTGATCACAGTGAGGTACTACTATAGTTTACTAGTCTGATCACAGTATTACACTACTACAGTTTACTAGTCTGATCACAGTGAGGTACTACTACAGTTTACTAGTCTGATCACAGTATTACACTACTACAGTTTACTAGTCTGATCACAGTGAGGTACTACTACAGTTTACTAGTCTGATCACAGTATTACACTACTACAGTTTACTAGTCTGATCACTGTGAGGTACTACTACAGTTTACTAGTCTGATCACAGTATTACACTACTACAGTTTACTAGTCTGATCACAGTATTACACTACTACAGTTTACTAGTCTGATCACAGTATTACACTACTACAGTTTACTAGTCTGATAACAGTGAGGTACTACTACAGTTTACTAGTCTGATCACAGTATTACACTACTACAGTTTACTAGTCTGATCACAGTGAGGTACTACTACAGTTTACTTGTCTGATCACCGTGAGGTACTACTACAGTTTACTAGTCTGATCACAGTATTACACTACTACAGTTTACTAGTCTGATCACAGTGAGGTACTACTACAGTTTACTAGTCTGATCACAGTATTACACTACTACAGTTTACTAGTCTGATAACAGTGAGGTACTACTACAGTTTACTAGTCTGATCACAGTGAGGTACTATTACATTTTACTAGTCAGATCACAGTGAGGTACTACTACAGTTTACTAGTCTGATCACAGTATTACCCTACTACAGTTTACTAGTCTGATCACAGTATTACACTACTACAGTTTACTAGTCTGATCACAGTGAGGTACTACTACAGTTTACTAGTCTGATCACAGTATTACACTACTACAGTTTACTAGTCTGATAACAGTGAGGTACTACTACAGTTTACTAGTCTGATCACAGTATTACACTACTACAGTTTACTAGTCTGATCACAGTGAGGTACTACTACAGTTTACTAGTCTGATCACAGTATTACACTACTACAGTTTACTAGTCTGATAACAGTGAGGTACTACTACAGTTTACTAGTCTGATCACAGTGAGGTACTATTACATTTTACTAGTCAGATCACAGTGAGGTACTACTACAGTTTACTAGTCTGATCACAGTATTACTACTACAGCTTACTAGTCTGATCACAGTATTACACTACTACAGTTTACTAGTCTGATCACAGTGAGGTACTACTACAGTTTACTAGTCTGATCACAGTATTACACTACTACAGTTTACTAGTCTGATAACAGTGAGGTACTACTACAGTTTACTAGTCTGATCACAGTATTACACTACTACAGTTTACTAGTCTGATCACAGTGAGGTACTACTACAGTTTACTAGTCTGATCACAGTATTACACTACTACAGTTTACTAGTCTGATAACAGTGAGGTACTACTACAGTTTACTAGTCTGATCACTGTGAGGTACTACTACAGTTTACTAGTCTGATCACAGTGAGGTACTACTACAGTTTACTAGTCTGATCACAGTGAGGTACTATTACATTTTACTAGTCAGATCACAGTGAGGTACTACTACAGTTTACTAGTCTGATCACAGTATTACCCTACTACAGTTTACTAGTCTGATCACAGTATTACACTACTACAGTTTACTAGTCTGATCACAGTGAGGTACTACTACAGTTTACTAGTCTGATCACAGTATTACACTACTACAGTTTACTAGTCTGATAACAGTGAGGTACTACTACAGTTTACTAGTCTGATCACAGTATTACACTACTACAGTTTACTAGTCTGATCACAGTGAGGTACTACTACAGTTTACTAGTCTGATCACAGTATTACACTACTACAGTTTACTAGTCTGATAACAGTGAGGTACTACTACAGTTTACTAGTCTGATCACTGTGAGGTACTACTACAGTTTACTAGTCTGATCACAGTATTACACTACTACAGTTTACTAGTCTGATCACAGTATTACACTACTACAGTTTACTAGTCTGATAACAGTGAGGTACTACTACAGTTTACTAGTCTGATCACAGTATTACACTACTACAGTTTACTAGTCTGATCACAGTGAGGTACTACTACAGTTTACTTGTCTGATCACAGTATTACACTACTACAGTTTACTAGTCTGATAACAGTGAGGTACTACTACAGTTTACTAGTCTGATCACTGTGAGGTACTACTACAGTTTACTAGTCTGATCACAGTATTACACTACTACAGTTTACTAGTCTGATCACAGTATTACACTACTACAGTTTACTAGTCTGATCACAGTGAGGTACTACTACAGTTTACTTGTCTGATCACCGTGAGGTACTACTACAGTTTACTAGTCTGATCACAGTATTACACTACTACAGTTTACTAGTCTGATCACAGTGAGGTACTACTACAGTTTACTAGTCTGATCACAGTATTACACTACTACAGTTTACTAGTCTGATAACAGTGAGGTACTACTACAGTTTACTAGTCTGATCACAGTGAGGTACTACTACAGTTTACTAGTCTGATCACAGTGAGGTACTACTACAGTTTACTAGTCTGATCACAGTATTACACTACTACAGTTTACTAGTCTGATAACAGTGAGGTACTACTACAGTTTACTAGTCTGATCACAGTATTACACTACTACAGTTTACTAGTCTGATCACAGTGAGGTACTACTACAGTTTACTAGTCTGATCACAGTATTACACTACTACAGTTTACTAGTCTGATAACAGTGAGGTACTACTACAGTTTACTAGTCTGATCACTGTGAGGTACTACTACAGTTTACTAGTCTGATCACAGTATTACACTACTACAGTTTACTAGTCTGATCACAGTGAGGTACTACTACAGTTTACTAGTCTGATCACAGTGAGGTACTACTACAGTTTACTAGTCTGATCACAGTATTACACTACGACAGTTTACTAGTCTGATCACAGTGAGGTACTACTACAGTTTACTAGTCTGATCACAGTATTACACTACTACAGTTTACTAGTCTGATCACTGTGAGGTACTACTACAGTTTACTAGTCTGATCACAGTATTACACTACTACAGTTTACTAGTCTGATCACAGTGAGGTACTATTACAGTTTACTAGTCTGATCACCGTGAGGTACTACTACAGTTTACTAGTCTGATAACAGTATTACACTACTACAGTTTACTAGTCTGATCACAGTGAGGTACTATTACAGTTTACTAGTCTGATCACAGTGAGGTACTATTACAGTTTACTAGTCTGATCACAGTGAGGTACTATTACAGTTTACTAGTCTGATCACAGTGAGGTACTATTACAGTTTACTAGTCTGATCACCGTGAGGTACTACTACAGTTTACTAGTCTGATCACAGTATAACACTACTACAGTTTACTAGTCTGATCACAGTGAGGTACTACTACAGTTTACTAGTCTGATCACAGTGAGGTACTACTACAGTTTACTAGTCTGATCACAGTATTACACTACGACAGTTTACTAGTCTGATCACAGTGAGGTACTACGACAGTTTACTAGTCTGATCACAGTGAGGTACTACTACAGTTTACTAGTCTGATCACAGTGAGGTACTACTATAGTTTACTAGTCTGATCACAGTATTACACTACTACAGTTTACTAGTCTGATCACAGTGAGGTACTACTACAGTTTACTAGTCTGATCACAGTATTACACTACGACAGTTTACTAGTCTGATCACAGTGAGGTACTACTACAGTTTACTAGTCTGATCACAGTATTACACTACTACAGTTTACTAGTCTGATCACTGTGAGGTACTACTACAGTTTACTAGTCTGATCACAGTATTACACTACTACAGTTTACTAGTCTGATCACAGTGAGGTACTATTACAGTTTACTAGTCTGATCACCGTGAGGTACTACTACAGTTTACTAGTCTGATAACAGTATTACACTACTACAGTTTACTAGTCTGATCACAGTGAGGTACTATTACAGTTTACTAGTCTGATCACAGTGAGGTACTATTACAGTTTACTAGTCTGATCACAGTGAGGTACTATTACAGTTTACTAGTCTGATCACAGTGAGGTACTATTACAGTTTACTAGTCTGATCACAGTGCGGTACTATTACAGTTTACTAGTCTGATCACCGTGAGGTACTACTACAGTTTACTAGTCTGATCACAGTATTACACTACTACAGTTTACTAGTCTGATCACAGTGAGGTACTACTACAGTTTACTAGTCTGATCACAGTATTACACTACGACAGTTTACTAGTCTGATCACAGTGAGGTACTACGACAGTTTACTAGTCTGATCACAGTGAGGTACTACTACAGTTTACTAGTCTGATCACAGTGAGGTACTACTATAGTTTACTAGTCTGATCACAGTATTACACTACTACAGTTTACTAGTCTGATCACAGTGAGGTACTACTACAGTTTACTAGTCTGATCACAGTATTACACTACTACAGTTTACTAGTCTGATCACAGTGAGGTACTACTACAGTTTACTAGTCTGATCACAGTATTACACTACTACAGTTTACTAGTCTGATAACAGTGAGGTACTACTACAGTTTACTAGTCTGATCACTGTGAGGTACTACTACAGTTTACTAGTCTGATCACAGTATTACACTACTACAGTTTACTAGTCTGATCACAGTGAGGTACTACTACAGTTTACTAGTCTGATCACAGTGAGGTACTACTACAGTTTACTAGTCTGATCACAGTATTACACTACGACAGTTTACTAGTCTGATCACAGTGAGGTACTACTACAGTTTACTAGTCTGATCACAGTATTACACTACTACAGTTTACTAGTCTGATCACTGTGAGGTACTACTACAGTTTACTAGTCTGATCACAGTATTACACTACTACAGTTTACTAGTCTGATCACAGTGAGGTACTATTACAGTTTACTAGTCTGATCACCGTGAGGTACTACTACAGTTTACTAGTCTGATAACAGTATTACACTACTACAGTTTACTAGTCTGATCACAGTGAGGTACTATTACAGTTTACTAGTCTGATCACAGTGAGGTACTATTACAGTTTACTAGTCTGATCACAGTGAGGTACTATTACAGTTTACTAGTCTGATCACAGTGAGGTACTATTACAGTTTACTAGTCTGATCACCGTGAGGTACTACTACAGTTTACTAGTCTGATCACAGTATTACACTACTACAGTTTACTAGTCTGATCACAGTGAGGTACTACTACAGTTTACTAGTCTGATCACAGTGAGGTACTACTACAGTTTACTAGTCTGATCACAGTGACAGTTTACTAGTCTGATCACAGTGAGGTACTACGACAGTTTACTAGTCTGATCACAGTGAGGTACTACTACAGTTTACTAGTCTGATCACAGTGAGGTACTACTATAGTTTACTAGTCTGATCACAGTATTACACTACTACAGTTTACTAGTCTGATCACAGTGAGGTACTACTACAGTTTACTAGTCTGATCACAGTATTACACTACGACAGTTTACTAGTCTGATCACAGTGAGGTACTACTACAGTTTACTAGTCTGATCACAGTATTACACTACTACAGTTTACTAGTCTGATCACTGTGAGGTACTACTACAGTTTACTAGTCTGATCACAGTATTACACTACTACAGTTTACTAGTCTGATCACAGTGAGGTACTATTACAGTTTACTAGTCTGATCACCGTGAGGTACTACTACAGTTTACTAGTCTGATAACAGTATTACACTACTACAGTTTACTAGTCTGATCACAGTGAGGTACTATTACAGTTTACTAGTCTGATCACAGTGAGGTACTATTACAGTTTACTAGTCTGATCACAGTGAGGTACTATTACAGTTTACTAGTCTGTCACAGTGAGGTACTATTACAGTTTACTAGTCTGATCACAGTGCGGTACTATTACAGTTTACTAGTCTGATCACCGTGAGGTACTACTACAGTTTACTAGTCTGATCACAGTATTACACTACTACAGTTTACTAGTCTGATCACAGTGAGGTACTACTACAGTTTACTAGTCTGATCACAGTGAGGTACTACTACAGTTTACTAGTCTGATCACAGTATTACACTACGACAGTTTACTAGTCTGATCACAGTGAGGTACTACGACAGTTTACTAGTCTGATCACAGTGAGGTACTACTACAGTTTACTAGTCTGATCACAGTGAGGTACTACTATAGTTTACTAGTCTGATCACAGTATTACACTACTACAGTTTACTAGTCTGATCACAGTGAGGTACTACTACAGTTTACTAGTCTGATCACAGTATTACACTACTACAGTTTACTAGTCAGATCACAGTGGTACTACTACAGTTTACTAGTCTGATCACAGTATTACACTACTACAGTTTACTAGTCTGATCACCGTGAGGTACTACTACAGTTTACTAGTCTGATCACAGTGAGGTACTACTACAGTTTACTAGTCTGATCACAGTATTACACTACTACAGTTTACTAGTCTGATCACAGTATTACACTACTACAGTTTACTAGTCTGATCACAGTGAGGTACTACTACAGTTTACTAGTCTGATCACAGTATTACACTACTACAGTTTACTAGTCTGATCACAGTATTACACTACTACAGTTTACTAGTCTGATAACAGTGAGGTACTACTACAGTTTACTAGTCTGATCACAGTATTACACTACTACAGTTTACTAGTCTGATCACAGTGAGGTACTACTACAGTTTACTTGTCTGATCACCGTGAGGTACTACTACAGTTTACTAGTCTGATCACAGTATTACACTACTACAGTTTACTAGTCTGATCACAGTGCGGTACTATTACAGTTTACTAGTCTGATCACCGTGAGGTACTACTACAGTTTACTAGTCTGATCACAGTATTACACTACTACAGTTTACTAGTCTGATCACAGTGAGGTACTACTACAGTTTACTAGTCTGATCACAGTGAGGTACTACTACAGTTTACTAGTCTGATCACAGTATTACACTACGACAGTTTACTAGTCTGATCACAGTGAGGTACTACGACAGTTTACTAGTCTGATCACAGTGAGGTACTACTACAGTTTACTAGTCTGATCACAGTGAGGTACTACTATAGTTTACTAGTCTGATCACAGTATTACACTACTACAGTTTACTAGTCTGATCACAGTGAGGTACTACTACAGTTTACTAGTCTGATCACAGTATTACACTACTACAGTTTACTAGTCTGATCACAGTGGTACTACTACAGTTTACTAGTCTGATCACAGTATTACACTACTACAGTTTACTAGTCTGATCACCGTGAGGTACTACTACAGTTTACTAGTCTGATCACAGTGAGGTACTACTACAGTTTACTAGTCTGATCACAGTATTACACTACTACAGTTTACTAGTCTGATAACAGTGAGGTACTACTACAGTTTACTAGTCTGATCACTGTGAGGTACTACTACAGTTTACTAGTCTGATCACAGTATTACACTACTACAGTTTACTAGTCTGATCACAGTGAGGTACTACTACAGTTTACTAGTCTGATCACAGTGAGGTACTACTACAGTTTACTAGTCTGATCACAGTATTACACTACGACAGTTTACTAGTCTGATCACAGTGAGGTACTACTACAGTTTACTAGTCTGATCACAGTATTACACTACTACAGTTTACTAGTCTGATCACTGTGAGGTACTACTACAGTTTACTAGTCTGATCACAGTATTACACTACTACAGTTTACTAGTCTGATCACTGTGAGGTACTACTACAGTTTACTAGTCTGATCACAGTATTACACTACTACAGTTTACTAGTCTGATCACAGTGAGGTACTATTACAGTTTACTAGTCTGATCACCGTGAGGTACTACTACAGTTTACTAGTCTGATAACAGTATTACACTACTACAGTTTACTAGTCTGATCACAGTGAGGTACTATTACAGTTTACTAGTCTGATCACAGTGAGGTACTATTACAGTTTACTAGTCTGATCACAGTGAGGTACTATTACAGTTTACTAGTCTGATCACAGTGAGGTACTATTACAGTTTACTAGTCTGATCACAGTGAGGTACTATTACAGTTTACTAGTCTGATCACCGTGAGGTACTACTACAGTTTACTAGTCTGATCACAGTATTACACTACTACAGTTTACTAGTCTGATCACAGTGAGGTACTACTACAGTTTACTAGTCTGATCACAGTGAGGTACTACTACAGTTTACTAGTCTGATCACAGTATTACACTACGACAGTTTACTAGTCTGATCACAGTGAGGTACTACGACAGTTTACTAGTCTGATCACAGTGAGGTACTACTACAGTTTACTAGTCTGATCACAGTGAGGTACTACTATAGTTTACTAGTCTGATCACAGTATTACACTACTACAGTTTACTAGTCTGATCACAGTGAGGTACTACTACAGTTTACTAGTCTGATCACAGTATTACACTATGACAGTTTACTAGTCTGATCACAGTGAGGTACTACTACAGTTTACTAGTCTGATCACAGTATTACACTACTACAGTTTACTAGTCTGATCACTGTGAGGTACTACTACAGTTTACTAGTCTGATCACAGTATTACACTACTACAGTTTACTAGTCTGATCACCGTGAGGTACTACTACAGTTTACTAGTCTGATAACAGTATTACACTACTACAGTTTACTAGTCTGATCACAGTGAGGTACTATTACAGTTTACTAGTCTGATCACAGTGAGGTACTATTACAGTTTACTAGTCTGATCACAGTGAGGTACTATTACAGTTTACTAGTCTGATCACAGTGAGGTACTATTACAGTTTACTAGTCTGATCACAGTGCGGTACTATTACAGTTTACTAGTCTGATCACCGTGAGGTACTACTACAGTTTACTAGTCTGATCACAGTATTACACTACTACAGTTTACTAGTCTGATCACAGTGAGGTACTACTACAGTTTACTAGTCTGATCACAGTGAGGTACTACTACAGTTTACTAGTCTGATCACAGTATTACACTACGACAGTTTACTAGTCTGATCACAGTGAGGTACTACGACAGTTTACTAGTCTGATCACAGTGAGGTACTACTACAGTTTACTAGTCTGATCACAGTGAGGTACTACTATAGTTTACTAGTCTGATCACAGTATTACACTACTACAGTTTACTAGTCTGATCACAGTGAGGTACTACTACAGTTTACTAGTCTGATCACAGTATTACACTACTACAGTTTACTAGTCAGATCACAGTGGTACTACTACAGTTTACTAGTCTGATCACAGTATTACACTACTACAGTTTACTAGTCTGATCACAGTGAGGTACTACTACAGTTTACTAGTCTGATCACAGTGAGGTACTACTACAGTTTACTAGTCTGATCACAGTATTACACTACTACAGTTTACTAGTCTGATCACAGTATTACACTACTACAGTTTACTAGTCTGATCACAGTGAGGTACTACTACAGTTTACTAGTCTGATCACAGTATTACACTACTACAGTTTACTAGTCTGATCACAGTATTACACTACTACAGTTTACTAGTCTGATAACAGTGAGGTACTACTACAGTTTACTAGTCTGATCACAGTATTACACTACTACAGTTTACTAGTCTGATCACAGTGAGGTACTACCACAGTTTACTAGTCTGATCACCGTGAGGTACTACTACAGTTTACTAGTCTGATCACAGTATTACACTACTACAGTTTACTAGTCTGATCACAGTGCGGTACTATTACAGTTTACTAGTCTGATCACCGTGAGGTACTACTACAGTTTACTAGTCTGATCACAGTATTACACTACTACAGTTTACTAGTCTGATCACAGTGAGGTACTACTACAGTTTACTAGTCTGATCACAGTGAGGTACTACTACAGTTTACTAGTCTGATCACAGTATTACACTGACAGTTTACTAGTCTGATCACAGTGAGGTACTACGACAGTTTACTAGTCTGATCACAGTGAGGTACTACTACAGTTTACTAGTCTGATCACAGTGAGGTACTACTATAGTTTACTAGTCTGATCACAGTATTACACTACTACAGTTTACTAGTCTGATCACAGTGAGGTACTACTACAGTTTACTAGTCTGATCACAGTATTACACTACTACAGTTTACTAGTCTGATCACAGTGGTACTACTACAGTTTACTAGTCTGATCACAGTATTACACTACTACAGTTTACTAGTCTGATCACCGTGAGGTACTACTACAGTTTACTAGTCTGATCACAGTGAGGTACTACTACAGTTTACTAGTCTGATCACAGTATTACACTACTACAGTTTACTAGTCTGATCACAGTATTACACTACTACAGTTTACTAGTCTGATCACAGTGAGGTACTACTACAGTTTACTAGTCTGATCACAGTATTACACTACTACAGTTTACTAGTCTGATCACAGTATTACACTACTACAGTTTACTAGTCTGATAACAGTGAGGTACTACTACAGTTTACTAGTCTGATCACAGTATTACACTACTACAGTTTACTAGTCTGATCACAGTGAGGTACTACTACAGTTTACTTGTCTGATCACCGTGAGGTACTACTACAGTTTACTAGTCTGATCACAGTATTACACTACTACAGTTTACTAGTCTGATCACAGTGAGGTACTACTACAGTTTACTAGTCTGATCACAGTATTACACTACTACAGTTTACTAGTCTGATCACAGTGAGGTACTACTACAGTTTACTAGTCTGATCACAGTGAGGTACTACTACAGTTTACTAGTCTGATCACAGTGATTACACTACTACAGTTTACTAGTCTGATAACAGTGAGGTACTACTACAGTTTACTAGTCTGATCACTGTGAGGTACTACTACAGTTTACTAGTCTGATCACAGTATTACACTACTACAGTTTACTAGTCTGATCACAGTATTACACTACTACAGTTTACTAGTCTGATAACAGTGAGGTACTACTACAGTTTACTAGTCTGATCACAGTATTACACTACTACAGTTTACTAGTCTGATAACAGTGAGGTACTACTACAGTTTACTTGTCTGATCACCGTGAGGTACTACTACAGTTTACTAGTCTGATCACAGTATTACACTACTACAGTTTACTAGTCTGATAACAGTGAGGTACTACTACAGTTTACTAGTCTGATCACAGTATTACACTACTACAGTTTACTAGTCTGATAACAGTGAGGTACTACTACAGTTTACTAGTCTGATCACTGTGAGGTACTACTACAGTTTACTAGTCTGATCACAGTATTACACTACTACAGTTTACTAGTCTGATCACAGTATTACACTACTACAGTTTACTAGTCTGATAACAGTGAGGTACTACTACAGTTTACTAGTCTGATCACAGTATTACACTACTACAGTTTACTAGTCTGATCACAGTGAGGTACTACTACAGTTTACTTGTCTGATCACCGTGAGGTACTACTACAGTTTACTAGTCTGATCACAGTATTACACTACTACAGTTTACTAGTCTGATCACAGTGAGGTACTACTACAGTTTACTAGTCTGATCACAGTATTACACTACTACAGTTTACTAGTCTGATAACAGTGAGGTACTACTACAGTTTACTAGTCTGATCACAGTGAGGTACTACTACAGTTTACTAGTCTGATCACAGTGAGGTACTACTACAGTTTACTAGTCTGATCACAGTATTACACTACTACAGTTTACTAGTCTGATAACAGTGAGGTACTACTACAGTTTACTAGTCTGATCACAGTATTACACTACTACAGTTTACTAGTCTGATCACAGTGAGGTACTACTACAGTTTACTAGTCTGATCACAGTATTACACTACTACAGTTTACTAGTCTGATAACAGTGAGGTACTACTACAGTTTACTAGTCTGATCACTGTGAGGTACTACTACAGTTTACTAGTCTGATCACAGTATTACACTACTACAGTTTACTAGTCTGATCACAGTGAGGTACTACTACAGTTTACTAGTCTGATCACAGTGAGGTACTACTACAGTTTACTAGTCTGATCACAGTATTACACTATGACAGTTTACTAGTCTGATCACAGTGAGGTACTACTACAGTTTACTAGTCTGATCACAGTATTACACTACTACAGTTTACTAGTCTGATCACTGTGAGGTACTACTACAGTTTACTAGTCTGATCACAGTATTACATTACGACAGTTTACTAGTCTGATCACAGTGAGGTACTACTACAGTTTACTAGTCTGATCACAGTATTACACTACTACAGTTTACTAGTCTGATCACTGTGAGGTACTACTACAGTTTACTAGTCTGATCACAGTATTACACTACTACAGTTTACTAGTCTGATCACAGTGAGGTACTATTACAGTTTACTAGTCTGATCACCGTGAGGTACTACTACAGTTTACTAGTCTGATAACAGTATTACACTACTACAGTTTACTAGTCTGATCACAGTGAGGTACTATTACAGTTTACTAGTCTGATCACAGTGAGGTACTATTACAGTTTACTAGTCTGATCACAGTGAGGTACTATTACAGTTTACTAGTCTGATCACAGTGAGGTACTATTACAGTTTACTAGTCTGATCACAGTGAGGTACTATTACAGTTTACTAGTCTGATCACCGTGAGGTACTACTACAGTTTACTAGTCTGATCACAGTATTACACTACTACAGTTTACTAGTCTGATCACAGTGAGGTACTACTACAGTTTACTAGTCTGATCACAGTGAGGTACTACTACAGTTTACTAGTCTGATCACAGGTACTACTATAGTTTACTAGTCTGATCACAGTATTACACTACTACAGTTTACTAGTCTGATCACAGTGAGGTACTACTACAGTTTACTAGTCTGATCACAGTATTACACTACTACAGTTTACTAGTCTGATCACAGTGGTACTACTACAGTTTACTAGTCTGATCACAGTATTACACTACTACAGTTTACTAGTCTGATCACCGTGAGGTACTACTACAGTTTACTAGTCTGATCACAGTGAGGTACTACTACAGTTTACTAGTCTGATCACAGTATTACACTACTACAGTTTACTAGTCTGATCACGGTATTACACTACTACAGTTTACTAGTCTGATCACAGTATTACACTACTACAGTTTACTAGTCTGATCACCGTGAGGTACTACTACAGTTTACTAGTCTGATCACAGTATTACACTACTACAGTTTACTAGTCTGATCACAGTGAGGTAGTACTACAGTTTACTAGTCTGATCAAAGTATTACACTACTACAGTTTACTAGTCTGATCACTGTGAGGTACTACTACAGTTTACTAGTCTGATCACAGTGAGGTACTACTACAGTTTAGTAGTCTGATCGCAGTGAGGTACTACTACAGTTTACTAGTCTGATCACAGTATTACACTACTACAGTTTACTAGTCTGATCACAGTGAGGTACTACTACAGTTTACTAGTCTGATCACAGTATTACACTACTACAGTTTACTAGTCTGATCACTGTGAGGTACTACTACAGTTTACTAGTCTGATCACAGTATTACACTACTACAGTTTACTAGTCTGATCACTGTGAGGTACTACTACAGTTTACTAGTCTGATCACAGTAATTACACTACTACAGTTTACTAGTCTGATCACAGTGAGGTACTATTACAGTTTACTAGTCTGATCACAGTATTACACTACTACAGTTTACTAGTCTGATCACAGTATTACACTACTACAGTTTACTAGTCTGATCACAGTATTACACTACTACAGTTTACTAGTCTGATAACAGTGAGGTACTACTACAGTTTACTAGTCTGATCACAGTGAGGTACTATTACAGTTTACTAGTCTGATCACAGTGAGGTACTACTACAGTTTACTAGTCTGATCACAGTTTTACACTACTACAGTTTACTAGTCTGATCACAGTGAGGTACTACTACAGTTTACTTGTCTGATCACCGTGAGGTACTACTACAGTTTACTAGTCTGATCACAGTATTACACTACTACAGTTTACTAGTCTGATCACAGTGAGGTACTACTACAGTTTACTAGTCTGATCACAGTGAGGTACGATTACAGTTTACTAGTCTGATCACAGTGAGGTACTACTACAGTTTACTAGTCTGATCACAGTATTACACTACTACAGTTTACTAGTCTGATCACAGTATTACACTACTACAGTTTACTAGTCTGATCACAGTGAGGTACTACTACAGTTTACTAGTCTGATCACAGTATTACACTACTACAGTTTACTAGTCTGATCACTGTGAGGTACTACTACAGTTTACTAGTCTGATCACAGTATTACACTACTACAGTTTACTAGTCTGATCACTGTGATACACTACTACAGTTTACTAGTCTGATCACAGTATTACACTACTACAGTTTACTAGTCTGATCACTGTGAGGTACTACTACAGTTTACTAGTCTGATCACAGTATTACACTACTATAGTTTACTAGTCTGATCACAGTATTACACTACTACAGTTTACTAGTCTTATCACAGTGAGGTACTACTACAGTGTACTAGTCTGATCACCGTGAGGTACTACTACAGTTTTCTAGTCTGATCACAGTGAGGTACTACTACAGTGTACTAGTCTGTTCACCGTGAGGTACTACTACAGTTTACTAGTCTGATCACAGTATTACACTACTACAGTTTACTAGTCTGATCACCGTGAGGTACTACTACAGTTTACTAGTCTGATCACAGTATTACACTACTACAGTTTACTAGTCTGATCACAGTGAGGTACTACCACAGTTTACTAGTCTGATCACAGTATTACACTACTACAGTTTACTAGTCTGATCACTGTGAGTTACTACTACAGTTTACTAGTCTGATCACAGTATTATTCTACTACAGTTTACTAGTCTGATCACAGTATTACACTACTACAGTTTACTAGTCTGATCACAGTGATGTACTACTACAGTGTACTAGTCTGATCACCGTGAGATACTACTACAGTTTACTAGTCTGATCACAGTGAGGTACTACTACAGTGTACTAGGCTGATCACCGTGAGGTACTACTACAGTTTACTAGTCTGATCACAGTATTACACTACTACAGTTTACTAGTCTGATCACAGTATTACACTACTACAGTTTACTAGTCTGATCACAGTGAGGTACTACTACAGTTTATTAGTCTGATCACAGTATTACACTACTACAGTTTACTAGTCTGATCACAGTGAGGTACTACTACAGTTTACTAGTCTGATCACAGTATTACACTACTACAGTTTACTAGTCTGATCACAGTGAGGTACTACTACAGTTTACTAGTCTGATCACAGTATTACACTACTACAGTTTACTAGTCTGATCACAGTGAGGTACTACTACAGTGTACTTGTTGATCACTACTACAGTTTACTAGTCTGATCACAGTATTACACTACTACAGTTTACTAGTCTGATCACAGTATTACACTACTACAGTTTACTAGTCTGATCACAGTGAGGTACTACTACAGTTTATTAGTCTGATCACAGTATTACACTACTACAGTTTACTAGTATGATCACAGTGAGGTACTACTACAGTTTACTAGTCTGATCACAGTATTACACTACTACAGTTTACTAGTCTGATCACCGTGAGGTACTACTACAGTTTACTAGTCTGATCACAGTATTACACTACTACAGTTTACTAGTCTGATCACAGTGAGGTACTACTACAGTTTACTAGTCTGATCACAGTATTACACTACTACAGTTTACTAGTCTGATCACAGTGAGGTCACTACTACAGTTTACTAGTCTGATCACAGTAGTACAGTTTACTACTACAGTACTACAAGTCTGATCACAGTGAGGTACTTACTAGTCTGATCTGATCACCGTGAGGTACTACTACAGTTTACTAGTCTGATCACAGTATTACACTACTACAGTTTACTAGTCTGATCACAGTATTACACTACTACAGTTTACTAGTCTCACAGTATTACACTACTACAGTTTACTAGTCTGATCACAGTTTACTACAGTTTATTAGTCTGATCACAGTATTACACTACTACAGTTTACTAGTCTGATCACAGTGAGGTACTACTACAGTTTACTAGTCTGATCACAGTATTACACTACTACAGTTTACTAGTCTGATCACCGTGAGGTACTACTACAGTTTACTAGTCTGATCACAGTATTACACTACTACAGTTTACTAGTCTGATCACAGTGAGGTTACACAGTTTACTAGTCTGATCACAGTATTACACTACTACAGTTTACTAGTCAGTGAGGTACTACTACAGTGTATCTGATCAGTGAGGTACTACTACAGTTTATTAGTCTGATCACAGTATTACACTACTACAGTAGTCTGATCACAGTATTACACTACTACAGTTTACTAGTCTGATCACAGTGAGGTACTACTACAGTTTACTAGTCTGATCACAATATTACACTACTACAGTTTACTAGTCTGATCACAGTATTACACTACTACAGTTTACAAGTCTGATCACAGTGAGGTACTACTACAGTTTACTAGTCTGATCACAGTAGGTACTACTACAGTTTACTAGTCTGATCACAGTATTACACTACTACAGTTTACTAGTCTGATCACAGTATTACACTACTACAGTTTACTAGTCTGATCACAGTGAGGTACTACTACAGTTTTAGTCTTAGTATTACACTCTGAGTTTACTAGTCTGATCACAGTATTACACTACTACAGTTTACTAGTCTGATCACAGTATTACACTACTACAGTTTACAAGTCTGATCACAGTGAGGTACTACTACAGTGTACTTGTCTGATCACCGTGAGGTACTACTACAGTGTACTTGTCTGATCACCGTGAGGTACTACTACAGTTTACAAGTCTGATCACAGTATTACACTACTACAGTTTACTAGTCTGATCACAGTATTACACTACTACAGTTTACTAGACAGTTTTCTAGTCTAATTGTCTGTTTTGTCTCTGCTACTTTCCTACTTCGCGAGTAAAGACTAAAAAGGCAAACAGGCTAACATGCTAAAAGACTAGCACACTAAAGAAAGAAAACAAACACAAATGTAACACCACACAAAAAAACAAAACTGATAACAGGATCATACATAACTGGGAGAAAAGTAAAACCAGTTTTCTCAAAAAGTGTACTTTGGTACATACCATTAGCAGATGAAGAAGAGAGTCTCACCATTATTCCAATGTAAGGACAAATACATTCTTATTTTTCATGAATCTGGATAAAAGGTGAATGTAAAAAAGTCTTCCTCTGTAGTTGTGAGGTGAGTCTGACTACTGTTGAACCCCAAGGGACTTCACACTCCTATATTACCCTCCCTCCCTCCCTCCCTCCCTCCCTCCCTCCCTCCCTGGTGTGTTATCTCTCCTCCCTCTCTCTCTGTGGGAAGGGGTGATGATGGTTGTGTGTTTGTGTGAGCCTTTCCAAGGTGCTGGGATTACAGTAGGGGGAGGACACGGACACACACACACACACACACACACACACACAC